>NC_056736.1:534990288-535052788 GCF_019279795.1 Protopterus annectens
TGGATAGCATGTATAAATGAGTTTGTTCATTGCAGGATACACCCAATAATTTTTAAGTGCTGCATGTAGATTACAGTGATGAATAATATTTTTGCAATGCTTCTTAGTATTTTTATTTCTCTTTCCTTTCTTTTTATTACCTTGTTTTGATTTCTTTGCCTAACATATGAATTGTGACCTGACAGCTTAGAGTGGCATGCTGTTTTACTAATGACATCTCCCTCACCTTGTGTTCACCTGGTTGTCATTTGGTTCCTTCTACCTGCACACACCCAAGAGCAGGGATGCCTTTGAGGAATATTGACATATTAGACATCAGAGACAATCTGATGTTGTTTTAAATGAATTTTAAGTAGTTATTACTGAGAGCTAGAAAGGCTACATCATTCTTTGAATTTTATTGAGCTTTGTTCTTGGGGTGCTCAGAGATTTCAACTGATCCCACACTGCTAAAGACATCTGAGCTGTGTTACCCCCCTCCCCATGGATTATATAATTTGTTACACTTAGCCTTCAGTAAATGCTGCAGTACATGGGATCACTATCTAGTCTTCTGTAAGATATGGAGACCTGCTAATAATTAGGAATATAGTCCTCCTCTGTTGGCTCTGTCTTTGGTAGTCTAAGCCCAAATGGGAGCTACCAAACTCATTGCACTGAAAGGACTAGTATCCAAAGTGACCTGATCCTTATAAACATTAGAATTTTCCTATTCACTAACTTTATCTGAACTTTCTGATATATGCTAAACTGATACTGTGTATAAAGCCCACATGAGATTTTACAACAAAGCATTTATGGAACTCACTATCACCAGGTCTTAGAAATTAAACCAGTCATACCACAATCCCCCATCTTATATTTTGCCATATATTAAAAACTCATTTAGCATCTAACTGGTTTTGTCTTTGCAAATAATCTCCTCTTAACTCACTTCATACTTTACTATTTTCTTTGAATAACCCATGCTTAATATTCTTTTTCTAGCTCAGACAACTGCTCTATATCTCCTTTCCACACAGTACTTTCAGAGGTTCAGAGGTGTGTACTAGGTTAGCTGTCCTTGTGGACCATTTTAAACCTAGCCAGTTTCTGTCTTGTTGTTTAAATCTTCCTTTTCCATTTGATGTTAGATTGGTCTTACCTGGCCCATAGTTGATAATTATATATTATCCCTAGTGAAAATCACTGGGATCACACCATAGATAATTTCAGGGGACTCGTGCATGGGATAAAGCACTTAGGAGCTGTCTCGGTCAATTACTCAAGGGGGCAGTCCCGGGCTAAATTAATTGATTACCAATCCATATACCAAGTTGCAATGAAATACAGACAGGAATGAGCTCTTTCTTATATGTATGGGGAGTGGGTTTCAGAGCAGTGGCATCCTCTGCAGGATAAATCTGTCCCTCCAAATCATTCTGTTAATGTTGCAGATGTGGTTTAGATTTTTAGACTGAGTTTTTCGGACGTTGTTTGATTTGCTGTTGTACAGTAGGTCCATCAGTATTGGGTCAGAGGATGTCTTATATGCTTGCCACAAGTTATCTCTTAGCAGTCTGTAGCCTACCAAGTAGAGTGACAGGGCTTTAAGTCAGTCTATGTAGGATATACTGTATAGGCTTTGTATTCTTTAAGTAAGGTATCTCTGTGGGCATTCCAGTTGTTGCATGTACCTGGACCGATATCACGACAAAGACTGGCCTAATGAGGGCTGAGTAAAAGGGGGCAATCGCATTCATAGATCTAGACACAATCCATAGATTCAGAGATTGTTACTAGGCTAACAACATGGGGAGCCTTTCTAAAACTACCCGAGTTTTCCTGATAGAATAATGATGTCCTGCATCCAAATAGGACATCAAGAGCCAAGCATTTATAGGCTACCTCTGTCCAAAATGGACATGAGTGTTAGGCCCAGTGTAAATTTCCTATTCCCCATCCATTGGTCTAGGTTGTGCTTAAATTGAGTAATAGACAAACTCAGCTTTACATGGATAGGAAGCTTGTTCCAAAAGAGGGGCAGTATCTGGGACATGTCTGTATCTCCAGCATGTTCTGCTTAAGTATAAACAGAAAAAAGGCACTGGAAGGCAAACCATGATAAAATCCACCACTTTACTGAATACATGCTGCAAAGTTCGAATGTGACATAAATGTATGTCATATTCAAACTTTACAGCATGTATTCAATAAAGTGATGGATTTTATTGTGGTTTTCCTTCCAGTGCCTTTTTTCTGTTTATTGGTACGATTTTTGGCACTTTTTCCACATATTTTTGTTTATATTTTCTGCTTAAGTCACAGACAAAATTCACATCCTTAGACCTGGTATTTCTGGTACTGTTTGACTTATGAATACGTGTGGGGTTTCTGGATGCCCTGTAAGCCAGGCATACATCACCCCTCAGCAACCTATAGGACATTTATAAGCTGTGCAATATGGCAGGGCTTTCTTACAATAGTAGACACGTGTTGATTGAGAATAATGTAGACTTAAACTTAGGTCATTTTCCACATGCTTTCCCAAATCCCGAATAACTGGGTCAGCTCTTAGGGCCGTGTTGTCATGTGCTAGTTTCTGAGGGAAGACAACTTTCCAGAGAATGTATTAATGCATTTTTTGGCATTTAGTTTCAGTCCATTATTTTGGCACCAGTTCTTTGTTTGGGGCAAACCTTCCTGCAGATTGGCTAAGTCATTTGGGGACACAATAATTGCTCACCTAAGGATTTTCTAACCTTCTTCTTCTACTGCAGTTTTAACTGCTCCTTACCTTTTCCTCTCAATTCTACATATCTCTTCTTAATTCTAATCTCCCATCATACATATTAAATGAATTCTTCTCAGTATCTCACATCTATATCCCTTTTCTTTCTTTCTTTTTAAAATTCTTTTGTGCATTTATTTCATGTTGTGTTGCATTTGTAAATAAGTCTATTCATGTCTTTCCAATATTGTAAATATTTACGTAAATGCTTGATAAATATATTTTATTTCATGTTTGTTACTTTCAGAACTTTTCTTACTAAACATCTGCTGGAAATGGGCATTTGCTCCATCAGACCATCACAGTACACAAACGGTCTGACTGAATATATAAAGTAATTAATATAAAAATTTAATTATAAATATATGTTTGAAATTCTCTATGCATTATTATTATTTTTATTGTTGGTATTGTTATTACTATTATTATTGTTGCTGTTATTACTATCATTGCTGTTATTCATATTATTATTATTATTGTTGTTACTATTACTATTGTTATTGTTATTACTATTGTTATTGCTATTACTATTGTTGTTACTATTATTATTGTTATTGCTGTTATTACTATTATTGTTGCTATTGTTATTGTTGTTATTACTGTTATTATTATTATTGTTATTATTAGTATTATTACTATTATTGTTGTTGTTATTAATATTATTGCTGTTGTTACTGTTGTTATTATTGTTATTATTACTATTATTATTATTGTTGTTACTACTATTATTACTTTTGTTATTATTGTTATTATTGTTACTATTATTGTTGTTATTACTATTATCTCTTTCCCTTTATTTGGTGTCTCCTCATTCTTTTCTACAGCTTCCTAAACTTACTCCATGCTGTGGCACATCGTCTGTGACCAGCATTATCACTGGCCTTTCCTTCATGTTGTGCCAACCATGGTCTCTTTGTATTATTGCTCTGCTTCTCCTGCCATGAGAAACATGCTGCTATTAGCATGCTTTATCAGTGCTCATCCATGTTAGGGTCCTTGGAGTCTTCTTGCATTACGCACTGAGTTTTGCCAGACAAAGATATATCGCACTGTGCAACTGTACTGAATAGAGAGGGGAAGTGGGTTCCTTCAGACACAGCAGGAATGTATCTTTATTTGGAGCCAGTGCATGCAAATCATGAATATAATTATGTTTTAATGCCAGATGCATCTTACAGAATAATTTGTAGTCATAAGACAGAAAAAACAAGGATAATAAACACTCAGAAATAATCAACATATGAACCCTGTCTTAAATGATGCTACTGTTTAGTCAAATGTAAGAGGATTATCTTTCATTGCAAACTTTCATGAGAAATGACTAAGTAGTGTTAAATATGACATTTTTGTGGTTTTCAGTTCTGACTGATTTGTCAAAAAAGTCTGTATTAAAAACTAAACAACTCTAGAAAGAAACAAAGAGTTTATAGGTTTGCTGAGTAAGGACCTATTGGTCTTCAAGGAATTAAGATACTGCAGGTCCCTTGCTGGAACTTACAGATATCCATGCAGTCTTCTGGCTCCTTCTTGAAGGTATGGATTTATGTGATGAGATCATTTGAAGGGATTTAATTTGATGGTGTGTGAATCTTTGAGGTATGACATTATCATTTTTCATGGTACACTTAGTACTAATTTTTATGGAGATAGACCCCGGGATTCATGAAGCTTGCGCCAGGCACAGGCATAGCGTAGGCGGTATAACACCAAATATGGCTGCCGAGCGATTCAGGTATGATCCAATTCCACATGCACTACCAGCGTATGCCAGATCTGCGCAGCCCTCGGCTCAGGTATGCTAATCATCCCATGTGCAGTACTGCACCATGCAAATGAAGGTACATAGCGATTCATGAAGTGGTGCAGGTGTAGCGTAAGCCCACAGAAATGTAAACCAAAAAAAAACGGTTTACATTTTTCCAAACAGAACATCGGAGCTATGAAAGTGGACCAGACTCATGTATTACAAAGTTAACATATGCCAATGGCTAAATATACAGCCAATGGCATAAGAAAAGATGCACAACACCTAAAAAACAACATCTAATGTCATGTCCACAGTAACGCAAAGTACAACCGCAGGGCATGTGTGCGCAAACGGGAACACAAGGAAAATATACACAAATGTCATAAAATCGCAATGTAATACAAATCATGATTTCACCATAATACTCAATGGTATGCATGGTACACCACAACCAAGCTGCAAGGGTTGCTAAGGGTCTGTGACAGTGTTCGGCGTGGTAACTATGAATTAGTAGTCAATGCAATGCAAATGAGGCAAGTAATAGTGAATTACAAATGTCCCGCCGGACTAAGGATGTACCATATGGTGCAGCTCTACAACACCGAGGAGTGGTTTGGAGGTATACATGACATCAGCAGTGGGGTGTGCCACCGTAGCTGTAAGCACATTGGAGCAATGCAAATCCGGCCTGCCCATTGCTAAGCAAAGCCGCAGCATAGGGGTGGGGATGTAGGTATAGCATCGTTTAGCTGAGAGCACATATGGTGCCTGAAAGCACATCTGTACGTGGATGAAAACGTGCCTGAAACCCAGTAAGCGGACGCATGTGCCATGCACCATAGCACAAACAGGAAGGTTAGGGGAAGAAAATAAGGAAATGTCACAGTAGGGTAATTGGAGTACAACTGAGCAATTAACACCTATTAACTCACAGTGGGCAATCGACAGCAGCTAAATAGTCTGCTTGCAGCAACCTGCAGAACAGGATAGGGGAGGTGTTGGATTGCAAAGAAAAGAGAACTGTCATAGCAGAGCAAAGCAAGCCTGCAGTAGATCAGCCATAGAACACATTTCGTAAGATAAGCCAGGTTTTGGAAAGTACAAATGAAATCAGGCTGCTGGATGCATGCCAGAAAATGGGAGGGGAAACATTAAGAAATGTTAAGGGAAGGGCAAGAGGTAATCCATGGCAGCCAAATGTAATTCAACATCAAAGGCACCACAATGGCAGTACCTGTGGTAAAACACATAAGATACCCTGTAGCTCCGATGGTACATACACACCCTATGACATCATCAGTGTTCACAGCACAATAGTATAAAGTGTGAAGGCACCTCACACACACCTGTGTATTCCCAACCCTGCACCATCACTGTAAACAGACGGGGAACTTTTACAATGTACATGTTGGGAGCTGCCATAGCTGTGATTCATCACCATGTGTTAGAGACTGAAGGTGTTGTGGAGGATGATGCTGACAACCACTGCAGGCCCCGGAGGAGGAGAAGAGTGTTCAGACCAAGGGTAACCTACCAGGGGCTACATGATCTGGAGATAGTAGACCATTACAGGGTGGACAGGGACATCTTACAGCAAATAGTTGAGCTGTGCCGGCCACATCTGAGATCCAGAAACAACAGAGGGGAACCCATCCCAGTGGACATGAAGGTATGTGTAAGCTTGCAAATACTAGCCACAGGTACCTTTCAAAGGCCCACTGGAGATATAATGGAGATCTCACAGGCATCAACATCCAGGGTACTACACCAGTTCCTGGATGCTATGTTACCACATGCCAATGAGCATATATACTTCCCCCGAACTCAGGAGGAGTTGGCCAGCAATATGCGTCTTTTCCACCAGGTGGCACACTACCCGGAGGTACTGGGTGCAATAGACTGCACGCACATACATATTAAGTCACCACCCGGTGAGCATGGTAGGTGCTACATAAACCACAAGGGATACCACTCCATCAACTGCCAGGTTATGTGCAATGCCCAGGGCATTATTATGGATGTGTGTGCTGGCAGCCCTGGAAGCTACCATGACTCCCACATCTGGCATGCCTCACAGCTGTATCAGGTATTTGTCAGGGGGTCATCCCACATGGCCACCTTGTGGGGGATGCTGGCTATGCACTGGAGCCGTGGATGATGACTCCCATCAGAAATGCACACACACCCATGCAAGAACACCATAATGAGGCACACGCACAAATCAGAATCATCATAGAGCGTGCGTTTGTGATGCTGAAATCACGGTTCCATTGCTTGGACATATCTGGTGGAGCCTTGCAGTACTCTCCAGGCATGTGTGCCCACATCTTCATAGTATGTGCCATGCTACATAATATGATCCTGCGGAAACAGCTGCAGCAGGGACATAATGGTGAAGGCCCTCACAGCCCGCCACAGTTGCCAAGGCCATCACAGGCACAGAGGGATTCAGACCACAAACACCCTGTGCCAGCCCCAGTAGGCAGATGGAGGTGTGACCAATATGCCCACGCCTTGTCAAAGAGGGAACGTATAGCACATACACTGACAGTGCAGGCCCCTACGGACTGATACACCTCTCCACCTGCACACACAGTAAACTGGATGGCACACACACATGACCACCTGTAAATTGTAATGTATAGGTGGCCTACTGTGTGAATCCTACATAGGCAGCCCTCAACCATTGCACACACAACAGCTATTGGAACAAGGAATGTCAACACCTGAACAGTACACGCACCTAACAGCATATGTTGATGTCGTATGTATAGGTTTCTAGGTACATCGGTAGGTACATGCCCAATTGTCAGAGGCCATTCATCAACCGAGGCAAACAGTGTCTGCTGTCACCATCACATCGATTAACCAACTGTCCCTCAGTGGAGCAGAGCCAATTGCGGGATCCATGTGTGTAATCACTGTTCCCCACACACTCTGCATGGCTTACCTGGTGTGTTAATGAGGGGCTCCATATAATGTAATCAGGGATGTAGTGGCAAAGCATGGGGAGTACCCATGACAGGTATCTGTCACCCCAGCTTGTTCCACCTATGGTTGTGTGAAGGTGTAGCACATTATAGTCTGTGGCTCACTGTGACATACATTCCCAATGCTGGAGCACATCCATTAAATATCACTTGGACATACCATTAATAGGTCTCATCCATATGTAAACTAACTGAGTTACACATTTGATTGCAGTATGCAGTAACAGCCATAGTACAGTTCACATACAAAACACCATAACACGTGTACAAATCCCAGATGCCCAGGTGGTAAATGCACTGACTGTCGTGCATGTTCCCGGTCCCACGTCCTGCAAGGGACATTACGTAATCCAGACGGCACGAATAATGGATGTTGGATGCAGGTCATCAGATCAGGTTTAGCACATGTCAGCAGGATTATGTGTTGGCAAGTGCTGGTAAGCGTAGTTTAAACATGACTATACGGATATGCGCGAAACAGTGCTAAGCTTTTCTGAATATCACACAGATCATGGTCAACGATGTCCAGAACAGGTGAAACTAGCATTATTCACCCCTGTACTAATAGTGCCTGCTCTGAAGGGTAAAACGACCACTGCCAGGAGTAGAACATACAATCATGTACACAATCACCTAACACTAAGCTACCCGAGATGTACCAACGGCAGGTGTGTATTGTGACAGGTTAAAACACAAACGTGCGGAGTCCAGGAAACAGTATACACCGACATGTACACAATGAAAGGTGTGTTCTCACTCTCTCTCTCTCTTTCTATATATATATATATATATATATATATATATATATATATATATATATAAAATAGAGATAGAAAGGGTGATAGAGAGATATATGTTGATATATATGTATTCACCTATATCTGCAAATATATAGATAGGTCAATGACATGTACACAACCATGGAGGTACAAATAAATAGGATACTGCCAACTATCGAATGTGTCACATACCGACACTCATAGTCATGAGGCTTAAAGACCAAAAGACCACAGTACCGGAACACTAGAACCGAGAGTAATATTATCACGATGTTAAGGGACATTTAGTTATCATTGCTGGTGCTGCGGTCCAGGTAGGTAGTGTTCAACTGTGCTTGTGATTGCTGTAGTTTGTGTATGTGTGTGTTGAGGGTGCCATGTGCATTTCCATGGGACGGTAATGTGTGTTTATGTGTTTGCATCGTGTGTCTGTTAGTGCTAACTCGGAGGTAGATCATTATGGTAGGTGTGGTCATAGCTGGCCATAGGCATACAGTTACCACCTGTCCCACTTTAAGAGGGACAGCCCCTCTCTGGGCAGTTGTGTCCTGGCAAAAACTATTAAAAAGGGCAAATGTCTGAGATTGTAGGACATAATTATGTCCCATATATTATGTAATAGTTGCATTAAATAGTTATGCCTGTATCTAAAATATGTAAATGTTACATGAAACATGATAAGTAGCTAAAGTGCTACAAGAATAAGTATGTATTCAGGATAAAAGTATGTTCTATCCTGTGTACTGACTGTGGGTATGTGTCGGCCTGTAAACACCGATGTGTGTCCTGCAAATGTCCCACTATGGCCATTTGAAAAGGTGGCAACCCATGCCAAAGAGGTTCAGTCACCAACACAACTGCAATGAGTGCAAATATCTTTGACAGAAATACACGAGACAGCTGTCATTTAGTAACATTCCCTTACATATCGATGTATTTCTGGAGGTATTGATGTATCAACCTCACCTGCATGCTATATAGAAACCAATTAACAATGGCTCAATGTATAAGCCCGTAACAACCATAGTTTCAGTCTACTAAATGATAGGTCTTCAATTAGGGAAGGAGCCCACTCACATATATGGAATATGTAGAAATACATTCCCCACAAACCTGTATATGCTATGTACACCCACCTACATCTTCCCCACACCCGAAGCAATTGCAATACAGACTGTAATAACATCACAAACATCCACTCACTCAATTACATCTGCAGAAGCGTTAACATACCTTGTGAGAGACACATTTATAATGGCGCCATGTGAAATCATAGCTGTTGTATAATGGAACAGATGGCGATGTTACAGGTTTTGTTTGTAGTAGTCCCTTATCAGACGGTTGAGATGACAGGTACACTCACATGTAGAACCACATACTCTAGCCGTCACACACAATCCACGGGGGACATGAATTCAAAATATCCGTGTCTCTCCAAATAGCAGTTGCAATTCCTCACAACAAAACACATACAGGCTGTCTCCCTGAAGGTAGGGCAAAAGGGCAATGCCCAAGTGGAGAATTCAATTATACCCCACTGTTGCCGTGTAATTGCTGATTGGAGTAGCTGCACAGCTGATGTGCATGTAATAATTTACTCAGGAACACCAATTGGTGGCAGGATACCACATGTTACAGGTATCGATGTATATAAGGATGCCTTGCCATACATTCAAACCGTATGCTCATACCATAGAACCATTTAAACAGTAAAGGTGTAAGAGAGATATTTACGAAGACTCAGAATGCTAACAAGGTATGTAGAACACTCGGTATGTTAGTGTATGTAGAGCCTGTTTTGTATTAATTAAAGTGTATGCAATGCATAAAGTGGGAAAAGGTATTATGTAGTGATGTCTTGTTGAGCATAGTAACGCTTGTAGAAATTGTGTGTCCTGCTGTGGTCCACAAGGTAAACATCTCATACACCACAAGGGATGCTACATGAGGGCTTTAAACACAACATCTCCACACCACCCGCCGTCAGTGCTAGGGTTTATCCAACAATTACGTGCCATAGCAGGGGATAGTATATGTTGATATACTGTCACAGTAGGCATGTGTATGGGCATATAACGAGAATAACATGCCTAAGGTGGTCCTGCTGTGCAAGTATGCTTTGCATTATGGGATAATGTTTAAAATATGTGTAATGTACAGTATTGTAGGTAGATATGTCAGATATTTTACACAGCATAACTGTTCTATCATGCAAACAAAAGGTATCATCTATTGGCATGTACAATACACAATAACAGGATACATATGGCTTGTAGTCACAGGACACTGTAACAGCATGATAGCAAACTGAAATGGAAGAGCTACTCAATTATCCATGCACAAAGGGAATGCAATAGCTTCACAGGTTCATAGTGAGGTACTATGCTGTCTGGCCAAGTCCATGTGTAAGCCCAATGACAGTGTTTTCACTGGTGGAACCTCCCTAGGGTAGTGTCCTGTCTGTGAACAGCAGAGCCATGTGTTACCTGCACCTGTGTACAGTACAGCCACTGCAGTGATCCCTGACATACATGTGTGTCTCCCATCCACCCATCGAGGTATCTCATGAAGAGTGCTGGTGAGTATCCCTGCCTGATGTACATAGGAATCATGTTCCAAAGCATGGTGAGTGTCTGGTTCAGGAATGTATCCCTCAAGCACTTCCCACTCATCGTTGCGTTTGTGCACATATCCATGAGCATGTTGCTCTCAGTGGCTTTTGCTTATGTTGTTTATGTGGAGTATATCCATAAATATTGTTGTGGACATGGGCCCTGTATGTTCAGCAGAAGTCACCCCTGAGTATGCAGTATGCAAATGTGTACACTCGTGGTGTCCGTAGTTGTGCCGCATACGTCATCCTTTGGAGGTCAATAATCCTCATGGTGTGTTAATGTTGTGGTATGTAAAGCCACCGCTGTTCTGTAAGGTACACCTCAAAAGGGGTGTTGTACCCTTGAATGTGTGTCATACGTCAGGAGTATAGAGGTAAAATGGGTGCCTTTGTTCCAGCTACAAACCCATTACAGATAAGGGTGGCCATGTAGAAGGATATCAATGCCACATTGGCAATATCAAAGGAGTGGGTGCTATATACGTGTGTACTAAGATCCCGTATAATGTCACATGTATGTAGGGGACTACCACCTATGTGATAGTTAGTGGGTGATTGGTGTAATCCAAAGGGGATGTCTATGCACCTTGTGTCATGCAGCTTGAGGCCATGTTATTGACATCAGGTATCTGTCACAGTGACACCCTTATGGAGGGTGTCTGTATCAGCTGGTGGATCAATCATGGCTTTTTGTTTGCAATCATCTGGAAACCTATTCAGGGAAAGTCCCTCTGTGCTAGCCTGTACCTCAGGGAAGCATATACCGAGCATGAGGGGCCCTATGACTGAGGAGTGTGGTACGCCAAGTGTAACTGAATTACAGTAGGTACCATGGTATGCTACCCTCATTGTGTGGGTCCTGTCCGTGAGCCACTTTGCATAACACCCCGAGACGTAGGGGTCGATGTGCAGGTGGATATGTATGTTGTCAATACCAGAATGGAGAACGGTGCTGAAAGCCAATGAGAGAACAATGTAGGCTGTGTGGACCCCCTTACCATCATCAACTACCCTGGTAACTGTATCAAAGGAGTCCACCAGGTGTAGGATCCATGGTCTGGCCCTAACAAATACAACCCGGGTGGCATCAAAGGTCTGGAGGCCACCAATGTCTCTGTGAATGACTTCCATGATGATGTGCCCCATAGCCTTGCAGAACAGTCCAGTCAGGTGTATAGGGCAATAGTCCCTGTGGTTCATTGTGGTGCCACCTGTGTGGAGTGTGATAACTGTTGGTGTACACCATTCAGGGGTCACAATGTCTGATACAAGGCTATTACTGAATCTAGTGGCCAAGTGGGGAGCCATGTCGTTCTGAGGTTTGTGTAAATCACAGCCTGCGATGTTGGATGGTCACATGGAGTCTGTGTTCCAGGCCTTAGAGAGTGCAGATTGGAACTGTGTAGTTGTGACCACAGGGACTCTGCATTGTTCCTGTATGGATTTTGGCCCTGTAGGGCGTGAGAGGGTGTAAAGTTAGCATTGAACCTATCTGCCAGGATGTTGCCAATAGTAGTCAGTCTGTAATGTTCCTGCCTAACCGTTGTATGTCAGAGCAGATGTGGGTATTGCCATTGAGTACTGACATATCTCCATAATGCTTTGTGGTAGTCCTTGGAATGTGTCGCAGTAATGTTTACGTAGCTAGCTTTGGAGGATGTGATAAGGGATCCCGGATTCCTACTGAGGCTGACCAGTGAGCTACCCCACCCATGGGATTGTACTCCACTTTGCAACAGCCTCCACCTTCTGTTGTACATTATGTGCATGGAACTGGACCCCCAGAGTGGCATCCGTTATCTGGTGGGTACCATCATGGCTCTGTTTGGGATAGCATGATCCATGCAGTCGTGTAAGTGCTAACAAAGTGCACTGGTGTATGTTTCAGAGTTTGTAAGTGCATTGTCCATCTGCACGGGTGTCATGACATTTACTACCGCTGTCATAAGACATCTGAAGTAGGCATTGTAGAAATCTTGTACTGTGTATTCCGTGAAGGGTGTGGTGCCAGGATGTGGATAACAAGGATGATTAGCATATGTTCGGAAACTACCATCGAGGGGATAACCCCAGGTGTGGAACACCAGTCACATGTTGGTAATGTCCATGTCTAGTATATTGTTGGTCTTGGTGGTGGTGTGTATGGGTTGATCCAGCCAAGTGGAGGTTATGAATCCCAGAAAGCGTTGGCCTAATGTGTCGGTACATGAGTAGGTATCCCAGTTAAGTGTGGGGTAGTGTCAGTCTCACATCAGTAGTACCTGTCTGAACCCTACTGTCCAGTACACCGAGAAATGAGGGCCGGTAACCGTGGGGTATGTTGTTGAATCCATAGCAAGTTACAATGTGTATAGCAGTTCTGGCTACAGTTAGTTGCACGTGGATCACCTCTGATGCATTGTGCTAAGGAACCAGCCTGGAGGTGTGTACATCCTTGTGAAATATGGACACACCTCCGCCGTGGGTGTTCGGTCCTGGTTACATGACTGAAAGGTGTGGTCTGCATGTAACCTGTCAGTGCAGGTGTGCTCTCCGGAGCCTAGAGGCAGGTCCTGGTCACTGCAGAGATATCGAAGTGGTCTATTATAAGGAGTGCCTCGCCTGAGTGCGTTAGAGATGAAGATGTCAAGCATTGAGTAACAGTACCCCAAGTTTTACTTGCCTGTTCCTGTTCTGGTGGTGAATGTTATTGGCAACTGTCCAAGACAGGCAGTATAGGAGCAACAAGAGCCTTACATGTTATCTGTACTCCCAGGGCTGACAGGTGCAGGTCATCTGTGCCAAAGCATTGTGTTTTGTTGACCATGTCATTCAAAGCAGACAGATACTGGACGCCTGTGGAATGACAGCAGAAGAATAGGCAACTGTTGAGGTGAAACATTCAGTTGTTGTACAGTGGTATCAGTCTGGATGAATGCAGAATGCTTCTCAGGGCTTGGGCGATACCTTCTGGGCTACAAGACCGGAGAGCTATTGCATGTCCCTGTACATGTAGTCCAGGAAGTTACATCTCAGGGCAGTCACACTAACATGGAGAATGACAGTCAAATCGTACCTGGTGAGGTGTGGCATGGGTGCATAGGTTATATTGTGGATGTAAGTGACTATCGCCTTGTGTAGCCTGCTGAGTGGGACATCAGTGTGACCGCCTACAGAGTCACCTATGACCGGTGTGTTGGGTATGTTATGACACCCTATTGGCTGTAGTTGATGGGCACACATGAGTCTGTGGGCTATAAGTAATTGGTGTTGTGTTTGGTGATGGGGGCTGCCTCTGTTGCCTACACAGAGAGTATGGAGAGGTTCTGCAAATGTTGCAGTCATACTATGTGTGGCCTGTGGTGATGGAGATCTAGTGAGACTATGTGATGAGTGGGGTGTGTTGCAAATGTTAAACGTCCCCACATGAATATCAGGTTCAGTCTGGGTTGGTGAGAGCATTACCCCCAGCATGGCTACATATGTGCATCTCCCACAGGCTGTACTGTTGTATGTTGGGAGGTTAGCATTGACTGTGTACATGAGACAATTGCTCTATTGCCTCATGTTTGCCATATTCATCATATAGACAGGCAGTAACACTGGTAAGTGACACTTGGGCATGCCTGTATATTCAACCATGTCTCACAAGATATGTGAGTTATGTGTGTACAACAGCTGTTGTACTATAAGCAAGCTGGAAATGTAAGGACAGACAGTGTACTTGTAAGACATGAGTTGGAATGGGTGCTATAGTAATTAGTAGCTCATGAATTGCTTACATGTTCTGAACAAGTGCTGAGCATGAATATGCAATACAGATAGGGTGTTGGATAATATAAACCCACTGCAACCCACAAGCGGAGACGCCAGCCATAATTGGAGGCACTGCACTATAACCCTGCTGAGTATGGTCTGCAAGTCTATGAACCTTTATCAATGTAGATGTTAGCAGTA
Organism: Protopterus annectens; assembly: GCF_019279795.1. Taxonomy (NCBI): domain Eukaryota; kingdom Metazoa; phylum Chordata; order Ceratodontiformes; family Protopteridae; genus Protopterus; species Protopterus annectens. The sequence goes on from NC_056736.1 coordinate 535,005,125, forward strand.
CAGATGTAGATGACAGTATGGATGATTTCACACTGCATAGCATACTTGTGACAGGTCATAGGACATCATCACCCATACTGTGTTCCAGCTACACTGAGTATACTAGATGTACCTTCGTATGTCGCAGGAGTGGCCTACCAGTGGCCTGTTGACAGAAGCAACACTATAAAAGGTGTCTGAGTGACATGTGCATATCACACCAGTGGCAGCTACAGTAAAACAAGGTTAATGTTTTGTACTCCCCCCTCATTGTAGCCCATACCACGCAGACAAATCGGAGGCATCTGCATATGTAAGGATGTGAATGGCCATGACCTAGGAGCAATAGCTGTCTCAGTGTTGTGGACAACATACAGAATGGGCTTTGTGGGTGAGGTGCGTGACATATGTGCACAATCTGACAGTTGATAATAGCATTGTCACCACTAGGTGAATAACCCTGTACCCATTAACTACCACCTAGGCAGCGGTCAACATTATGGATGCTGTGTGTAAGGGATGGTGCTGTGCAGGTCACCTTCCTGAGCTGGTGATGTCTCCAGGCCTATTAGGTAGTCATACGAGGCACCCATTTCATGGCAGGGTGCCATCCATGAGTATGGAGATCATTGGACAGGCATACTCAGCACTCAGGTGACCAATATCGGATCACATATCACCTTTAAGGGGTTTTGGCCATGTGTGGATGGGCGATACCAGCCTTCACAATCCTCACCTCCACTATGCAGCATGCTGGCTACCTTGCATAAAGACATGTGCTACACTGTGATGTTGGACATGCTACACATACATATCCTGATCTGAAAGACATACATCATGGACAGCCACAGTCCTACTACAAGGATCGCCACATGCTGGACAGATCCCTGTGCCATACATGTTACATACTCCTGCCATACCATGCAACCCTGACCATCAAAGCTGCACATGTCATCTCTGTCATACATGGTGCGATGACCACATGGTAGATGTATCATTAACTGTCTGGATCAGTAATGTGGCACTGATGCACCTGGCGGTGGCAAAATGGCTGTTGGATACAGCTAGAAAACTTTGCCCATACATGCTATGGTTGATAACCATACCTGCGAATAACATCCGGCTAGCCATTGTCCCATGTGTATCACATGTGCAACACAGGTGATACGTGGCAGGATGTTGAACTGCTGTACAGTGCCATGTAGATGTATATGGCAAAACACATGCATGTAAAGGTTTCCATGCACATGTGTGCATTGTCACTGCTCATGTCCGTTAAGGCAGTGTATGTGTTGATATGTGACATATACACAGCATCAAGGTCAACAGCATTACTGTGGACACATCCAGGCATGTGCTGATAGGTAAGAACACCAGTGCAGGCAAACAGACATGCCCACATCAAGACAGCATTCACATTGAGTATGAGCAATGTAATGAGGTGACACACATATATGGTGATGATATCCAATGCACAACGGGTGTTACATGTGTGTGACACAAACATGTCAGTTGTGTCAGTGTCATGACGATTTGCAAAGATAACTGTTCATATGTACAAGATTTAATACAAATGTATGTGCAGCTGTATCTCTGTACATCTCTGTGATACTGTGACCTGTCTCCATTATTATGTCTTCCAGATAATGCCTCGTTCACGCCTGCCAGCGTATAGCCGCCTGGAGGATGATGCCCTCATCCCGTACCTCCATGATAACTATGAGGTGTTGTTCAGCCATGTGCCACAGCATGCCCAGCAGCGTGACGACCTGTGGCAGGAACTATGCAAGAGGATTAATGATGTGGGTGGCCATAACCGCACCTACCAGCAGGTGCACAGACACTGCATGGACCTGATACGACATGCGAAACAGTGTGCCAATGCAATCACCAGGGAACAAGGTGGAACAGGTGGTGGGCCACCAACCCAGCCCCCACTCACACCCACCGAGGAGCTACTGGCCAGCCTGGGGACACCCTCAGAACAGCATCCACAAACACTAGCTGCCATCGTGGAGGTGGGTGTCTCCCAACCACTGATCCTGGAGTTGCCTGGTAAGTCACTACTGCACATATGACTATTATATCCCATTTAGTTGCATGTGTCACTGTGCAATATGTAATGTAACATCATATGCAAGGTTTGTTTACACACATGCTGCATACTATAGTATGCTACCCTGTGTATGCACACATGTGCATACTATATGCTGTTGTACAGGCGAATGTGTTAACATGCACAGTGCACCCTGTAGCTGTCATACAGTCATGGATAATGTTCAAACTGCTGTGTCACCCCTATACAGGTACCTCTGGCGTGCCGCACAGACATCAGTCCATTGCAGGTGAGACAGTTATCAGTATCAGGCATGTTAATGCATATATCTATTCACCATGTGGCCAGTTAACACATGGACACATAATGTATGGTCCAGTCACGATATACAGGTCGCATCTGTCATCAAGCACACTGGCTACCCATGTGCAATATATACAAACTAAATGAAACACTGACATGAAACCACAGTATCTGTCATTGCAAGATGTGTGGACAGCTGTACATACAACGGTGGAGGTGTTGTTCAATGTAGGCATATGTACTATACATTGGAACAACACATGTGTGGTACGCAAACAGTACCACACAGTGAGCGGGGATATGGGCAGCCCACAGGATTCACCATTGTGTAATATGCCCCTGCAATGGGTGCACACATTGTGATGTGCCATCTGACAAGTCCCAGACATGTAGTGTTCTGACTGCAATATTGTCTCACTATCCCATAATACATACCCCACATACTAAACATACAACCCTTTGTCTGCATAACCCTGTGGACAGTGACGTATCTGGCATCTATGGGTGTATGTCATATAGGACAACACAGACATGTGAAATAGATGGCCATCACAAACATTTGGCCAACACATGTTCACACATGGCCATGGAGGATGGCCATAGACATGTAGCCACACAGTATATGTGATGTATATACAACCTGTTGCACATTGTCCACACATGGTCCAACTAAAGCCTTTGTTGAATGGTTATATAGTTGATGTGGAACACTGGATATCCTAAAAGCCGGTGCACAGCTTGTGGAGGTGTCACTTAATTCGACCATATAAGATGTGTTGAACATCATGACTGTGTCATAGCATGACAGTAGTCACCTGTACAGCTTCCACAGACATAGACACCACATCAGGTCACAGATACAGTACATTTCCCTTGCTGCTGTTGGACATCACTGTCAGCCGTGCACCTCGTGTGTGTGGTACATAAATGTCATGTGGGACATGGTGTATTGACAAGTCTGCCATGTGCGGACACGGTTGCCAGGCAGCTAAGACATTTTAGTAGTTGTGCAGGGGTGTCATCCATAGGTCTTCCAGTGACCTGTCACATGACACAGCATGGTTTAGTGTGGATACACCTCAGCGACGTGGGTCACAATCCACAGTAGTTATGTAATGTGTATGCACGCAGTCATGGCTATGCACTGTGTGTGTATTACACACTGTATAGCAATATAGGTGCCTCATGATGCCATGCAATGGCACAGTATCTGTACTTCACACTGTATAGCAATGTAGACACCTCATACTACCCTTCAATGCTCATGCACATCTGCTAAAAGTGCTTTCTATCTGTAGGGCATACAGACAACACTGCAATGTGATACCCATTACACCACTGTACATGTGTCAGGACACCATTGTGTCAGACATGTATGCATGTCAATGCACACGTCAGCAGATTACGTGTCATACTACATGTCAATGTCAAGGTCACATCAGCCATGTGTACTGTTAACCTGTGCTGGTCCACATGGTGTATCACAGTGATGCATGCTTACTAGCATGATTGTGTGAACTGCATGGCTTCTGATATGACACCTGCTTGCTGTTGTGTGCAACCCAGGGAGGTATGCTAACTACCACTATTAATGTCTGAGCTGCATGCCTTCTGCTGTATCACATGCATGCTGCATACCGTCTGTCAAATCACATGCATGGTGTGTCTGTGTGTCTATTGTAATGTAGAGTCTTTCTTTGCATTCACAGGTGATGTAGGTTTGTTACCCTCCTGCAGTCCATCTGATGTTAGTATCCCCACAGATACTAGCAGTGATGAACATATGCATGAGGTACAGGCAGGGTTGTCAGGGGCTAAATCTGTGCCAATGGTTGCCATCCCAGCTATGTCCCCCTCTTCCCCGCACACAGTTCTCATGCCAACACATACCCCATCACCAGTGGCCATAGAGGAAGGACAGTCAGCGTGTGTTAGCTTGGAACAGGAAGGTGTGGTGGCTACAGAAGGTGTGTCTCCACACCATGGTGTCAGTGTAATGTCTGCAGATGTGCCACACAGGCATGTGGCCAGTGCTGCTCGTACGAGGACCTCTGGCAGATATGCACCTGCAGGACAGAGTGCAGCAACCGGTGTCACCAGACAGATGTTCTGTAATGGCAGCACAGGCATGTGCTGAATGGCAGAACACAGAAGGGCAGAGGCTTCAGAGGGCTGCTATCCATTCTTTAAACAACAACATCCAGGCATTGGCAAATGCTCAACAGCAGATCGTTGATGTTCTGGACAGGAGATTGGGTGACATGGTTGGAATCCTTGACCATGGCATGGCAATCAGCGAGCGTGAGCTGTCTGTGCTGGAACATCTGGTAGGAGTGAGGCGTAGGCCACGTGGACATAGGCCAGCTACACCACCTGGTGCAGGTCAATGTGAAGGAGCCACATCTCATGCCCGCTCCCACAGTGCCAGTAGCAGTAGCAGTGCAGCTGGTGCTGTGCTGTCCACACCAGGACACAGCAGGCCACGTGGACATGGCCCTGGATGTTCCCAGTGGGGACACGATTCCAGTGGACATGTTTCATCATACAGTAGCCAATCTGTACCTCTGCCTGGTAGTGCCCGTGTAACCCCTGGCAGGCACAGGTCACGTGGCCATGGCAGGACACAGTGAGCTGTACATCCTGGTCTGTACAATCTGGAGCTGTCAATAATACCCCTGTGTAGGCTGGACACATGGCAGAACTGTGTGCACACATACACGGACACAGCAGAAACATCTGTAGGGCACCGCAACACCCACATGCATAACGACCACACATGTCCAGTCAGATCACCGGCCCTAACCCACACACATGATGTCATCCACTGGTGCAGCCTATGCCCCTGGCAAACATTATTACCCTGTGCATATGATGATGCCTGTGCCACATCCCTGTCATCCACACCATTGGTGCAGGGACATGCTCATATGGTCTGGTGCACAGGGTGAACAGAATAGTGAGAAGTGTATATTACATTTGTTGTGTACTGTTGACACGCACCAGACATACCATGTAGTACAGGTTTAGAATACATTGTTATATGTTCACAGTATGTGTCTTGGTAACAACAGTAACAGCATGTTGGTAATTATGCCCTGCTTCCCTCCTTAAGGTCTAATTGCATGTGCCATTACGTTACAGTGTTTGCAGCTAGAGTGCATTGTTGTATGTTTACAGTATGTGTCTTGGTAACAACAGTAAGAGCATGTTGGTAATGATGCCCTGCTTCTCTCCTTCAGGTCTACTTGCATGTGCCAATAAGTAGCAGTGTTTGCAGTTTCCCATGTATAAATGTGGAGTACTCACAGGCATGTATGGCAATACCAGCATGCTATACATAGCCTCAACCTCACTGTTAGAAAGGCTACCATTCCACAGATGTCCACACATCTACTGATCCAGAAGCATGTGAGCTGTTTAATAGGCTGCAGTGGCTAGAGATGTGACATCCATACCAGGTCACATCACAGGTATGGTGACATGGTGCGGGGGTTTACACAGCGGTTTGGCTGATGTCAACGTTAAAGGCCAGTTGATAGCATGAGGCCTCACTGTGTAGCAGTAATACACTGTCACATTACAGGATGAGAACACGCACAGACATACACAGAAACACACAGTTACATGACCACACTCACGGGGTCAACAACACTATAACACACACTCGATAGTGTTGATGTGAGAACCCCTGACTATGTGGTAATCACCTTCACAGTACTGTGCACCCATATGACGCAACACAGAGAATGAACATGTACAGGTAGCCAGTAAGGCTGAGACCAATGGCATCAACAGGGTAGTAGACTGCATCACCATGAGGGGTTAGGGATCCTGTCTGTTCTGTATGGTAACATACACCCTCACTCCATGCACCAGACAGCCACACACACACACACACACACACACACACACACACACACACACACACACACACACACACACACACACTGTGGAGTCCACAAATGTCATTCACATACAGATAGCTGACATGTGTGTGATACACACACCACCCCTGCCTACATCTTGCTTTCTTCACTGCAGTATGTACAGATCTCTACAACAGTGTACAGGGGTGTGTAACAATTGGGATGTATTCCCCACCATACATGGCATATATGGTCACACAAGCAAACACACATGGCAGTACTGTGAATCATACACCTGCTATATGATGATATGTCTGACAGACATGCAGCTGTATTGGCCGCATTATGTGTACCAACGCTACCTTCGGCAATTGTGCTGCTATATGCACATGGGAGGACATAAGTGCTACAGGTGCCAAGTGATGTACAGTTAGTAACACCCTGACCGCTGTGTAGGTTGTATATCTTCACCTTCAATTAACAATAACATAGCGCACTGTTTGCACATGTAATGGTAGGACAGATTGTGATACACCTGTGAGCTGTCTTCAGCAAACATCCATCTGCAAAGGTGGACCAACACTTTATGTACACACATCCATCCATACCTGATGTACATCCTACTGTACTGTCAGTATTTCACCATATACAGGTGTCAATGATGGGGCTGCATTGCAACTGCATGTTGTAGTTAGACACAGATGAACGACATACATCAGCCACTGCACATGCATGGTAGCTGCATGCACACCACTACATGTACATGTGTGTTGGTCCTACATTCCTGTCATGTAGCCATGTTTGTATGCATTGCAATTGGTGGACATGTGTGATGACATACATGACACATGGACTGTTGTATGATATGTTGGTTGTCATGGGCAACTAGTACAGAGGGAATGTTACCTCAGTCAATATTGCTACCTTATGCACTGTTAGCATTCGACAGCCATGGACCTACCTTCCATGTGCATGCGTGTGATTTCTGTAGCCACTTGTCTGCACAGAGGACAGCAAAAGCTATGCTATGTACATATGCATTGTGTGTGTGTGGGCCATGTACATATCCACTGCGATTACATGTATGTCATATCCAAACATCATTTTTTTTTGGTGTACAGCGACAGTCATCTGTTACAGCTGTGTAAGACCCAGGGCCCGTGTTATGTGTAGAGCCAGCCTGGTTATGAACTGTGGTATCATTGCATTGCATACCACATGATGGAACCCTGTCAGTACATGTGTAGTCTGCACAGTTGCTGTAGACCTATGTACAGTCCACTGGTCATGAGTAACATGGTGTTGTAGTAATGTATGGATGTGTGTTGCTGGTCCAAGGACATGGTGATGTCTGAGGGCTACATAGTAGAATGCGGCATTTACCAATGTGATCTGCACCTGAGACATATGTGATGATTCTTGAGTGTGTACTGGTCAGTACATGTGAGTGGCTTTCATGTACATAGGGACAGTAACACCTGGAGCAGTCCGTCATGGTCTTATGGCCCACATGTCTGTATCTGAGGTATACGGTGGTAGTGCTATTGTGCACAACTGTGCCATATGCCAGGTGTTCCTCACTGCAGAGATGTCCGTATTCCCCATTGTTGGATCTGGATTGTCAGCTGTGATCACGAACGCTACACAGCTAGCACTGACGACCGGTGTCAGATGTATGTAGTGCAGCGTTCGTGCTAACAATGTTCACTATCGACACACTATGCCCTTCTGTGTTTAGAATCCATGTGCATACAAGACAGCCCTTCACTACTACTTAGTGTGTGAGCATGCCCAGTACGCCATTGTGTAGATGGACACACAGTACATTCCCAACTGTGCCCTTCCGTGTTTAGAATCGGTGTGCATACAAGACAGCCCTTCGCTACTACTAAGTGTGTGAGCATGCCCAGTACACCATTGTGTAGATGGACATGCAGTACATTCCAAACGGACATGTGCTACTAAGCGTGTGAGCATGCCCAGTGACACCTTGTGTCGGTTATGTGCCTCTGTGTATGGGCATGACCATTGAAATCCTGTATAGCGATAGTGGTCATCCAGGCAACAGATGTCCATACCCCACATCAGGATGGATTCCTACATTGAACACATTGGGACTGTCTTGAAGGGTGTACTGTCTGTGGCACGTCTCGTATCCATGTAGTGTTGTAATAGTGCTCCATAGATAGGCAGTTGTCCCGCTCACACCACTACCGTGTGTTTGTCTACATCTACCTTGGGACAGTAATATGCTTTTAGACTGCTTACTCTCCATACATTCCCTATCGGCGTCTTTGCCTTTGCTGATGATGTCATCCATCTAGAAGTCTGCCTCTGGGAATGCTGTGTTCCAGTAATCTTGATAGTGCATTCTGTAACTGCGTAATGCTGTAGTGTGATAAGGTAGTTAGGTGTATGTTCAACTCCCGGCCCTGCCAAGTGTGTGTGTGTGTGTGTGTGTGTGTGTGTGTGTGTGTGTGTGTGTGTGTGTGTGTGTGTGTGTGTGTTTCCAGCTGCCTGGGGACAGAGTAATGCTTTTAGATGGCTCCCTCTTCATACATTCCCTATTGGCATCTTTGCCTTTGCTGATGATGTCATCCACCTAGAAGTATGCCTCTGGGAATGCGGTGATGCTGAAACTTGGTAGCGCATTCTGTTACTGCGTAATGCTGTAGTGTGGTAGACTAGACAGGTAGGTGCTCGATTCCAAGGCATGGCAGGTGTGTGTGTTTGGCAGTTATACCCTATGTGTTGGTATCTGTTTGTGGCTAGCTGCGGGATGTGCTCAGTGTGTTTTGTTGCTGACCTATATAGTGTCCACAGCCCACATAATCTGCCAAGACACTGGGTTGTCAACACATACATTCGCCAATAGGTCTGGTGAGTAAATGTCAGCAGTCCTACTCTTACCTTTAATACAGTCTGGCCTGTGTGACGCAACAGAACACACATGCCTTGATAGTAACAACACTACATGATGCAGGTGGCACATGTAGTTTCCTTTTCATGCCTGTCTAATGCTTTGCTGTCATGTGGTCCACTGTTGTGATATAAATGCAATATCTACATATGTGTGTACATGTATATGTGTATGTGTATTTGTGTATGTATATCTATGTATATATGTATACAAATAATATATATGATATATGTAGATATAGAGAGATAGATATAGATATAAACAAATATGTCTGGGGACATCAGCACTATTGAATGTTTGTGCCGGATGATCTGTACGTGATAACCTGGGATGTATGTATATCTGCCATGGTGTAGTGGTAATGCACATTGTCTGTTTTGTGCAGGGTCCCGGGTTGTAGTCGTGTAGACACTGGTTATTTTGTTGCTTGGAAGTCCATGGGACATCGAATATGGTGATAGTAAGGCACCTGTTACAGCTGTGTACGGATCTGAGCGACACTAAGCAGTGGTTATTAATTTGGAGGTTCGGTATGGGTCATATAACCATTCATTAGAAGACTATACTATGCAGATGAAGTTGACAATAGTGTATCCCATTTATCCCCAGGGTGTGATGCAGATACCTGGAGTGTATGTGTGTAGTTAGCCGGGTGCAGGGCTCGACTATAGTTGACAGCATGGGAGGGGTGTCAGGCATACTGTACGTACATTGCAGAACTGTGCTTCGGGAGTGCTCCTGCCTTAGCATGCCTAAGATAGGGGTGTGTCTATACCTGCCTGGTGACATTTTGAGGGACAATAGCAGTGGTGGGGTAGTCAGGGTGTGCAGGCTGCACAAACAGGTGATGATAAGCACAATCAGCAGATGACATGGCCAGCCTGCACCTGAACAGTACGGTAATGTGAGCAAGCAGCATACACACAGGTTTCTTCCACACTCTACACCACCAGTGTACACCTGCGGGGACATTTCACGACACAGTCCAACCAAATGAGAAGGGCTGCATCAGGCAACATAGACCAACATGTGCAGGAGGCTGAGGGCAGTGAGGATTTGTATGCTGCCAAACATCCCTTACTGGGGTGACATAAGACTTTATAGACCCAGGGTGACTTACCAGGGGCTACATGAGCTGGGGATGGTGGAGTACTATGGGGTGGACAGAGACCTCCTACAGTGGCTTGTTGACCTGTGCCTGCCACACCTGACACATCAAACAGGCCGAGGGAAATCCATCACAGTGGATACCATGGTATGTGTTGGCCTGGGTATACTAGCCACAGGTACCTCACACAGCACAACTGGGGATATCATGGGGATCTCACAGCCATCTGCATCCAGAGTATTGCACCAGTTCACAGATGCCATGTCAACACATGCTAGTGAGCACATACATGTCCTCAACACATGTGATTAGTAGACCAGCAATATGCATCTCTTCAACCACATGGATGACTACCCCGGGGTACTGGGTGCTATAGCCTGCACACACATACACATCAAAGCACCACCCGGTGAGCGGGGTAGGGCCTACAATCACTGCAGGGGCATACCCTCCAACAGCTAGGCCATATGCGATGGCCAGGGCATTAGATTGAATGTGTGTGCTGTCTGCCCTGGAAGCTATGATGATTCCGATATATGGCTTCTGACACAGCTGTACCACACCTTTGCCATTATGGACATCCCTTACAGTGTCCTAGTGGGGGATGCTGGGTAACCACTGGTGTCATGGCTGATGACACCCAGCAGCAATGCACACACACCTGAACACTCACACCATAATGAGGCGGATGCACAGGCAAGACATGTAATGGAGCATGCGTTTGGGATGCTCAGTTCATGGTTCTGGTATCTGCACACATCCGGTGAAGCCCTGCAGTATTCACTAGCTACATGCACACAATTTGCTATGGTATTTGCTATGCTACACATTCTGATCCTGCAGTAACAGTTGCAGCAGGAACAGCATGGGGCAGGGCCACACAGCCCAACACCACTGCCAAGGCCTGTACAGGCACAGTGTGACTTGGCGAAGGAACTACCTGAGCAGGGCCCAGTCGGCGAAAGGCCGTGCACAGTATGACCTGCCCTTGGCAAAGAGTCAACACAAGGCATATGCACTGACACAGTAGGTACCCACGGATGTCCCCTCTCTGACCCGCACACAGTACAATGGATGCCAAACATGACACTACTTGTGCTCCGCCATGTATAGGAGGTGCACTGTGTGCATCCGACATAGGCAGCCCTCCAGCACTGTCCTCAGGTCCAGAACACCCCCAGGGTATGTCTATCGACCTAAAAATTGGCAGTTGTATTAGAATGTGTATTTTCCCATTGCTATGGTATGTATGTGAGCATACAAGAGACTTTGGTGGCCGACTGTTAGGGCAGCAGACAGTACACATCCATAGTGGCATCATGACATCTGTAGCACATACGGGGGTCACAATGGTAGCCAGTAGTACACAGGGTGTCCTAACCCACTGCAGATTATGGGCTGAACATCATGTGTGCCCATACAGCCCACACACGTTCCATGCAGCTGGACAGGTGTGGACCAATACAGACAAATGATATACAATGGCCTATGAATATGCCCAATGAATGACCCCAACCTCCAAAGACACACACAGACTACAGCAGGCCAGGCAGTTTGATGTAGGTTGTGAAAGCTAGGATGTCCAACACCACTGTGCTGGTATTTAACGGTGGGATCTGACGTACACTGGTATCCCTCCAACCGGCAATTTAGGTAGGTCCACATACAGACATGGAGTACCTGGCATACCAGTACAGTAGCAGCAGATGTGTACAACTGTCAGCTGTGCCCCCCATCCAACCTACACATGTGAGAGTCATGTGCACCACCCACGGTGCTGTGGAGGACTGTGGATGCGGTTGGATGTCCCCCATGCTATGCAGACATGTAGCAACTCTCAATGCCACATGACCATTAGCTACCCTGTAGACACAGTATGACACCTGTCTGTGTAGAACGGAGGGGTCGGCAACACAGTACTGATTATCTGGACATGTGACACATGCAATACAGTTGTCCATACTTGGCATGCTCACACACATGACGGTATGATGGTAATGTCAGTTGACAACATGCGTAACAGTCATACTGGGCATGTTCACACACTGAAACACAGGATGGCCAGGCATGCGTACACCAGTGGTCCGAACATATCTGCCAGTACATTGCTATACTGTTGGATGACTGCACTGCATGGTGTGTGTGTGGTCTATTGTCTGTACATATGCCAAGGAATATTGTTAATTCACATGAGCTATGTGCGCAGGGTACTGCTACCGACACGTGAATTGGCCGGTTCTTTGTTTGCGGCCAGACCGACGCCTTTGGATACAGACTGGGTAAGGCACATTCCAGCAGGTGGGAGCAGTTGTGCATGGGTTTGCACAGTGTTAATCACTGCTGATCTCTGGTTACAGCACCTTTTACCCGTTTAGACTCCACATTTCTTTGACAGTGCACTACTGGCATACTGGTAGACAAACACGCTTACAGCCGCTCGCTCACCAACATTTCTGCTTACATTTATCACTCATGTTGGGTGTGTGTGATCCCTTGTGATGCGTACTACATCGGACTACATGACTACAATATCGGGTATGTCTAACCATTTGGCAACGGCAGGCATTCGACTGTACAGACTCGGCGGCCTGTCCAGTGATGTAATCATATTATATGTGTGTTCCTCATACGATCTGCTCCCATCTGCCTGATACATGGGAACCGATACTCTGCAATGTTGACATGTGAATATGATTTTGTTAACGCAGCTGTCCGGTGAGTCATGCTACTGCATACCTACTGTACATTTTCCACCTTTCAGATTGCACGACGGGAGACTGTAGGAATAACACCTTTCCCACTTTGCATGGGATAGTCCCTCATTAGGCATATGTCATGTGATGATACTCTAGCCATTTCAACTGTCCTGATTAGGGGACATTCTCATATTCTATGAGTCTGTAGTGGTTGCTTGTTACAGTTCTTGTATACCTGACACGTCGATATGTTATATGTAGTAGCATAAGCAACTTTACAGCTGCTAGACTACGCTTTGATTTGTGCTGATATGTATATTGCTGTACTATGCATGGCTGTAGGTATGTTCTGCCCTGGTACGTCTGACATTTCTACAGAGCAGGTCCCACTTTGGCCATTCAGAAAGGTGGCGGCCCTATAGATCCTATATGTAGAGCTATCACATGTGTCAAGGCAACACATACCCACAGCCAGTTTTCAACTGACTACTTCCACGGTTTGTATATGTTAAGGTTATTCTTGTAGCATTATAATTGCTAATACTGTTTCCTATTACATGTAGCTGTTTCTGATATAACAAATTAATTTCTGATACCACTACACACAATATATGGCCTCCTTTCCCGAACTCACAGGCCATGTGCCATAACATTCATTTTGCAGGACACAACTGCCCAGACGGGTGTGTCACTTAAAGGCGTACGGGTGTGGAACCTCATCTATTATGCTATCATCTACCTAAGGTGGTCATCAAATTATGCACTTTCCATCACTAGCAGACCTCACATACCAATGGGGGAGAATGAACACTGTATCAGGAACACTGCATAACACCCTGTGGGACACATTTAGACGATTGGTTCTATTAACCAGACAAATTGACAGTCACAGAGCATATGTATTCATTCATGTTTGTCGAGGTACATGCCGTTTATGACTCATACATGTTGTCATCTGTCATTACCTGTATTCTGCCACCTGTCCACCTAATATCACTAGTTCTGGAAGTGTTTAGTTGGACTTTGTTACATTCTGATTCATAACTATGGACGTCCATGCTAATCAGGTACACTGCACTGATTTGGTCTCTATGTATTCCCCCGATGGTTTACAGACTATCTGGTAGATGTGCTCTTCAGGTTTGGGACGTATAGGGGTCTGCTATGCCCACATAGGAATATTAATGACTTCCACTGGGCGGGCCTACTACACCTCTGCCAACCAGCACCTGCACACTTAAGCCCATTATTGCATACCCATGGTCCACCTACCTGGCACCCTTCTACAGCACTGATGACATATACTTACTGTGAGCGCAGCTGGGGTATGAGCACATCCCTACACATTGCCCACTCTCCCCGTCTCGGGACACATGCCGTACGTTTTGTCAACCCGTGTATTATCACACTTGCACAACCTACTGTTCCATGTACACCTACATCCGTCTCACATCGATGACAACAGGTTGGCACATACACTGAATTTTTGGGGTCCCGCAAGGGACACAGTTATCCATGTTTAAAGTGTAGACCTTGCAGATCTCTCCCACTGCTACTTTCCTGCCGGTGTTTTGGACAGCAGCACTGTATTAATCTTTATTACCTGTCTGTATGTCTGACCGGCCTAGCTGGGTGGTGTGTGGAGTACAACATTTATTTATTGGACCTCCCAGTCACATATGCCTGGGCTGTATATATGTTACCCCTAATTGCTGTAAAGTAACCTAGTTATGTACATGTGTATATCTACAATGACATATATATTTGTTTTGTGTGTATGTGTATATATCAATACCTGTTGTTTGTGTATATATATCTATCTATATATATCTGTAGTATATCTTTGTGTGTGTGTGTGTATATATATATATATATATATATATATATATATATATCTATATATATATATATATATATATATATGTATATATATATATATATATATATATATATATATATATATATATATATATATATACATATGTATAAATGTATATGTGTATATAAATCTATATATATATATATATATATATATATATATACGTTTTTATCTATATATACATCTGTGTGTCCGTTAACCTATACATTTCCCGGACATAGACACTTACACATGCATATTGGGTTTTTTCTCTGCTTCAACAGCATACTATTGCCTTAGTCATTATGACACTGACACTTCACTCCGGTGAACTTGTGATCAGTATACTGCACGTTATACAGTGGACAGATGTCGCACGTTTTTCATGTCTGCGGTGCCGCTGATAAGTGTGATGTGATACAGTGTCATTCGACCTATTACTCGTACGTGCAGCCTGTTATTCCTGCTACTGTATTTGTTTCTGTGCACATTCATATTATTAATGTTAATAGAATGAGTGTTTGTGTTACTGAGATTGTACGTCAACATATTGATGTCTGCATGTAGTTGTGTCTTTCTGCTTTTCCCGGTTTGGGGTTGTCACAGCAGAACTCCGTTCTGCTCATGGGTGACGTATAGGTTTTACGTGCCGGGCTGCCAGCCCTGACACACAATGTCCGACAACGATACGCTCATTCACGCATGTCTCCACGCAGACAACGCTCTATCTGGGAATTGCACCTACGTACTAGCTGACCTCCACGTGCCATTCCATTGCAACCAGCACAACATACCCTAGCACTCCTGTGTCCATAATCGCATATCCATAGTTTCACCAGCACACCCGTGTTGAGTTTCCACGCATAACAGCCATTATACACCTGATATCGCAGCCATGACACACCTTTACACATTGCCCTCTCCAGAGCGTTGGGGCCCTCCACACATTTTGTACCGCCTCATGTATTCACAGGGTTACCATCCATTCATATTTGCACATATGTGCCTTTCCTGGTGTTATGGATTACAAACGATTTGCAGGTTACAAGTGTAGGTGGTCGCAACATGTACTACATTCCGTCTGTGTATAATGTTGACGTAGCACTTCAACGATGTTATGGCCACTGGTATAACCCTGCCTCAGGTGTGAATAGCGGTGCTCTACTCACACTTGTGCAGCTTTATCTGACATACGGTGCGCACACTTTATAATACCTTACTTGCTCTAGATTCCCTTCATGTTTGCTTTTGTCTTTCGGCGTTCATTACATACAGATATATATATATATATATATATATATATATATATATATATATATATATATATATATATAGATAGATATATAATTGCATATTTCTGTTATGTCTGTGGATATTTATCTATACACACATCTATCTATCTATCTATCTATCTATCTATCTATCTATCTATCTATCTATCTATCTATCTATCTATCTATATATCTATATATATAAAAGTTACAGCTGTACAAGACAACATACATTTGCTATGCTACAAGCTGCGTACACCCGCGCAGGCGCACTTGCATCTACTTATTCTGAGTTACATATGTTTACTGCCACTTCCTTGGGATTACATGTGCCTTATTCCTTATGAAAGTACCACTTTGATTGATGGAATCCGGTTAACGGCCCCATGCGAGACACGTGGTCACCTTTACATGTATAAATGTTGGCTTTACAGTACAGAGGCATTCATTACACAATTAATATGTGCTATAGTCGTACTTGCACCGGGAATGCCTTTACGTTAGGCGGATGCTCTAACCACTACACTATTGTTGTTCTGCCTCATTTATATGTATACCCATGGTTCATAGCTACTCTGACATACGCCTCACCGCTTCCCTTACACAGCAGGCATCCATTCTCCTGCTGGGAAAACCACAGTACTACACTTCTGACATTCCCTGTTTCCTACTGCTCTGGACCTGTGCTGCATGTCTACTCACTCCAAGGATATTCAGAACTCCTACGCTTATAGTCCTCGCAGATAAGCATGTTTGATTGTCAGGGTGTTCATGTGCTGATCTGGGTTTAGGCTTGTCCGACTGGTGACTAGAACTGCCTTGGCGCTGTTCAAATATCAGACATAGCACATGGACAGAGTTAGTCCAGATTTTAACATTCTACCTGTGTTTAGAGATGCAGGTGTTTGGGCACCTCTGACCACATTATTAGGTCAGCGCTACATAATATAGGGTAGGGAGTGGTTCCACTACATAATACAGGGTGAGGGGGGGTTTCCACATGTTTCACTATACATTTGACTATTTCATTCATTTATAGATACAATGAATATTATTCTGGACATCAGTTATAAATTCACTACAGGTATGCAATAGTCCTGTCAACAAATGTGACAGTTGGTTGGTGTACATATGTGTACTGACTTGTGTGATACTCGGGAACTAGTTTCTACAAGTGACAGGGACAAGGCTATGACAAATCAGGGACAATCACGGACACTTCTACCATGTTAGTACTATTAACTTGGAACGTGTTGACATATTCGTATTACTACTAATTTTCTGCAGTTAAATGCATCTATTACTCTTCATTGTTGTAAGTAGTCATTCTCATTCAACACCTTTCCTCCCAGGATCACTGGCTTTGTGAGTGATTAAGAGGCTGGCCAGTTATTGTGTGAATGCTCTGACCATTGGTAGGGTTGACACATTGTCATATGTACAGGTTGGGATATATTCTGGGGAAACCAGATTGTTTAGGCCAACACATACCCACGGTCAGTGCAGGTTTAGAACATTCATTAGTTTCCTAGTTGTGAGCCTATACCTTTAGCACTTTAGTTGTTAGTCTGTTTCTTGTATGAATTACGTATTTTCTATCCTGACGTGACCGCTTTAGGCAACAGTTATATGCAGTATGGTACATAGTTATTTCCTACAATCACAGGACATTTGTCATTGTATCGTTGGTCAGGACACACCTACCCACACTGTGACTGTCCCTCACACAGTGGATCAGGGGATATCCTGTTTATGTCAGTGCCTTCATCACCCTATTTCCATGTGCCACTATGTGAATGTGTACAATATATTCTCTCGATTATTCATGTCGGGACACGTGCGTCACGGGCAGGTGTTTGATCCTGGGTAGTAGGTTCTGCATGACCATCTAGGGCTGGACAGTCTCGTGCATCACTACTGCACATTCCAACTTGTGTCCAGATTCTACAGGACTGGCCATCATGTCTTGATACCCATTCTAATGTTTACACAGGTTACTTATCCAATGAGGGATATCCAAAAATTTAACAAGACCAATACCGACCATTTTTTTGGCGTTACGAAAATGTGCTGGGGGTTTTACATGCAAGGGATACATAGTTTGCAATCTTGAAACTGCCTAGGGTGACACTGCCTACTACATATGAGTAGTGGTCACTATGTGTAGATGTGGCTGCGCCAAACTATTAGGCCAAGTATGGCTGGATTTGGTGGACATTCAGGTATGGGGGCGGGTTGTGTGCTGTGGAGGGGATGCTGGGTATTCCATTATGCATCCAGGTGTGTTGCATTTGATTTGGCCGGTTCCATCAGGACCAATCTGTGGGTATGTGCCGGTGACATTTCTGTACATTTGTATCGCACATTTTAATATTCATATGTTTGTGGGATTGTGTTCTACAGTATGGCCTGTCTGGTTGTATTGCAGATGTGTATACATGTTCTTTGTGTTTCTTTCTGATTCACCCGCTGCTCCCTCATACACCTCCAGTTCACCTATTCTGCATACGACACAGTCTCACCTTTGAGGATTATACCATTACCCATCCCTCCCACACACATATTCCTGACACTCCATCCGTCACTGCTTTGGTTGATGGCCCATGACACAGTCAAGGTAACACATTGCATACACTACACATGTCAGGTACCTGTATGGTTGTGTGGATTACCCTGGCATGTTTCACCTTCCACATGCTATACATCACGCACATAGGGTGGCAGTTATAACCTGAAGAAATGTATAATGTTAAGCGTACAAGATCTACCACTGACAGTGTACTAGTTTGATCACATAATTTCCATGAAGATTCTCTTGATCATTTTGCACAGCGTATGAGACTGACTGGTATGTAATTACACGTATCCTTGGAGGCCTCCTTAATAGAATGGGACTACAGTAATCCTCTTCTCGGCATCAGGGAATTAACTATTTTATAATGGTCCATTATGAATGTGCATATGGTGCATATCCACCTTAAGTAATACATCCCCTGAAAAAGACAAAAGATGAAACTGATAATCATTAGCTTTTGTCAGTCAGCCACCAAATGTCACTCAACATCTTCCCTATGAGTGAAAAGTGGCTTGATTCTACGGTCCTCACCAGGCATACCTGTCAAACCTTTTAATGCAAGAAATCTGGACAAAGCTCAAAAATAGAGCAATTTTAAATATTGCTCTTATAAACTTTATAAGTTGATAGGTTAACAGATTTTGCATTAGTTGAAGTAAATAAACAGTCCAGGCAACAGGAAACAGCTGAATAAAATAATGTAATATAAAAGTTAACACACGAGCGCTTTCACCCTGGCACAATGCAGGGCTTTTTCAAGTGAAATACACAAACACAATACCCTTCCATTTAAATACCCAAATACGTAAAAAAAGTGCCAAAGAATCTTAAAGTAGTACATAACCCCCACATTGAAAATAATAACAAAACAGCATAATCCACTTTTTATACAATTTTTTTGTTTCTTTGTAATCAAAATTTTTTTGTTTCTTAGTACCCATTAATATATGTGTATTTCTTAGTCCTTATTGTTTAAAAACTGTTGAAAATCGATTATGTATTTAGTGCTTTCTTGCTAGGTTAAGGAATGATGATATTTGCTGAGCAAAATGCATTTAATGTGGAATTTTTGAACAGGTTTCGGATGAAGTTGCTGTATTAAAAGTGGATTATGCTGTTTTGTTAATATTTTAAATGTGAAGGGGTTTGTATAACTTTAAGCTCCTTTGACGCCTCTTTTACTTATTAGGGCATTTAAATGGAGGGGTATTGTGTTTGTGCATTTCACTTGAAAAAGCCCTGCATTGTGTCAGGGTGAAAGCGCTTGTGTGTTAACTTTTATATTAAATTATTTTATTCAGCGGTTTCCTGTTGCCTGGACCGTTTATTTACTTCAAGTTTTGGTTTTACGGTCTTTTGCAGATTTTGCATTAGCATGCATTTTCTGAGAGGTGAAGTATGAAACTGAAACTTTTGTAATTTTTAATGATTTTAATCCACAATATATTCCAGAAACTCACACATTTTATGAGGAGCAGTCCAGAAATATGACAAACATCTGGACATTTTGTGAAAATCCGTACAGCTGAGAGGTATGTCACCAGGCCATTTGATTCAAATGCTAACAATCTAAATCTGGATTACTAGCATTGTTGAGTCACAGTTAACTGGAATGGATGCATGTTTATAGGCAGAAACACAGGTCCAGACCAAATGACACTGGGCATCTAACTGGGAGAAAAAAAGCATTAAGTTAGTGCAGCCAGGTTTATTTGAGCAAACATGCTTCCCTGAATGCCTCTGAAATTTCTTTAGAGGTTCATAGGTGTATACCATGCATCCTGATTGTATCCCACAAGTTTATGTGCCTTAGAGATTATTTAAGGGATGTATGTAAGCTAAGGCAAGATTTATGGGCTGCAGCTGTCCATTAGAGACATCGCAGCTAGACCTGGAGTATATTTCCAATTTCCCATCCACTGGTCCTGGTTTCTTTTGAAAAGGGTTAAGAAGAGCTCTGCTTCACATGGATAGGAAGCCTGTTCCAAGGAAGGGGAACTCTCTCTGAGACATATACCTCTCCCTTCAATATGTCGTATTTATACTGCAAGCAAAGTTTAAATCCCTAGATTGACTAACTCTGATGTTATTCATTTTATGGATATGCAAAAGGTCTGTCAGACTGGGATCCAAGGATGCCTTATATGCCAGGCATAGACTGCCTTTTAACTGTCTGTAAGAAACAGAGTGTAGAGATATGGCTGTGAGGAAATCTGTGTAGGACATGCTGTTTATTCCCTGTAGTCTTTTTGTGAGTAACCTCTATGGATGTTCCAGTTGTGGCATGCACCTGGTCAGGTACATACCAAAATGGACATTTTACTTAATGATAGGACTGATGAGAGTGGCATGCACCTGGTCAGGTACATGCCAGAAGGGACATTTTACTTAATGATAGGACTGATGAGAGTGGAATGCACCTGGTCAGGTACATACCAGAAGGGACATTTTACTTAATGATAGGACTGATGAGAGTGGCATGCACCTGGTCAGGTACATACCAAAAGGGACATTTTACTTAATGAAAGGACTGATGAGAGTGGCATGCACCTGGTCAGGTACATACCAAAAGGGACATTTTACTTAATGATAGGACTGATGAGAGCCATCTGTGGTGGAACAATGACGTCCTTGGACCTTGATGCTATGCCCTTGCTTAGAAGTTAATCCTTAACCCTAAGAAAACTCATCTCCTTCTCTTCCTACCTCAGACCCTCTCTCACCTTAAATCCAACTTTTCTCTTTCCTCCCTAGATGGCACCACTATCTCCCCTGCCACACACACAAAACTCCTTGGGGTAATAATTGATGACCAACTAAAATTTGACTTTTACAATACAACACCCCATAAAAAAAAAAAAACACCAAAAACTTGGACTAATTTATAGGAACAAAAAATCCCTGAGTACTGCCAATAAACACACTCTTGCACAGACATTTCTCTTACCTAATCGTCTATATGCTTCCCCCATCCTTACCAATATCCAAATTACCTCAGTGCAGAAACTGGAACAAACATACAAGAAAATTGCCATATTTATTCTAAACCAACCACTCTCGTCGCATCACTGCCTCTCACTAAACAAACTTCAGTGGCTGGAATTTCCGTACCTTCTCCTACAATCGCATCTCCACACTACCTTTTCCATACTCAACAACCTCTCTGCTGCCCTGCTCTTGCCACCCATGTTACTCTCTACCCCCCCCCCCAGCCTCTCCAGAGTGCTGATCAGCATTTTCTCTCAGTTTATAAACTGAAAAGGAATATTGGCAAACTACTTTAGAAACACTCTGTCTCACTAAATTGGAACAAACTCTCTCTCCATATTAGATCCAACCTTTCCTTTCCCTGTTTTAAAAAGGAGCTTAAATCCCACCTACTAAGCTTGAACTTATGCCATTGCCTTGAGCACAGGTAGTCTTAGTCTGTCCTACTGTATAAGCTGTTGCATCTCCTAACTTTCTTTCTCTGTAAGTAACTTCTGCTTAAACTAACCTCCTAAACCCTCAGTTCTACTACTATAGCCCTACTGTGGTCTCCTCCTTTCCCTCCCCCTCTCATTCTCCACACTATTTATCTTTTTTCCCCACTTCCTATCAATGTCTGTACATTTTCCTTCTTTTGAACAATGATTATCTTTTTGTTTTTACTCTTATATGTAACAAATTTAGACCACTGCTATCAGTCCAACCCTTAATGTTCATTTTTTTCTTTTGTTTTTCTCTTTATAATTAATTTTGTATTTGCACTGTGATTTTTAATAGTTTTTGTCCTGTATGTTTATCTTCACTTATGTTTTCTGGTCTCTTTTCCCCTTGGGTCTCCATTGAAAATGGGTTGCTTACTATCAACGCAATGCAAATAGTTAATAATCTTTTCTTTTTTACAATTATTTTGTATTCTAATTGTTATTTAATATTTGTGTATTGTCACTGTATCTTTACTTATGTTTGCTGGGACTTTTCCTCTTGGGTCGCTACTGAAAATGGCTTTGTTTGCAAACTCAGTTGGACTAACCTGGTTAACAAATGTGAAATAAATAAATAAATAAAAGTTGAGCAACATAGAATTATTTCCTTACTACCTTAAACACATGGTGATCGAAAGCCAGGTTATTCTCTACATACGTACCCAAATCCTTGACTGCTTGTTCCACTCTTAGCAGAGTGCTATCGATGAGGTAATTTCTCAAGGTGGCTGACTTCCCAAAGCATATTATTATGCATTTCTTGGCATTGAGTTTTAAGCCATGACTTTGGCACCACCAGTCAATTGTCTGTGTTAATCCTTCCTGTAGGATGACAATGTCTGGGGTGATTCTATGACTACTCCAAGTTTGCAATCATCTGCAAACTTGGTCAGCCAGAGGTCCTTGACATTGGCCTTGAAATCTGAGAAGTAATTACCAAAAAGGAGCGGATCCAGCACAGAGCCCTGAGGGACTCTGCTAGTGACCAGTCTCTTTGTGGAGGTGGTCTTTCCTATTCTAACTTACTGTCACACAGCCAGCTGGCCATCTAGTGCATAACATAGGGGATTTTGCCTATATCATGAGTTTGTTTACAATGCCTGCATGGGGTACTGTATCAAATGCCTTAGCCAGGTCAAGGTAAGCAGTATGAAGTGTTTTGTCCTCATTCATTGCCTTAGTGACCTTCTCCAAGACGTCTATCAGGTTGAGAAGGCATGATCTCCCCTTGATAAAACCAACCTGTGTTGGATCCAGTGTTTGAAGATTTTTGATGTTCTTATTAATAGGATCATAGGAGATTACTAGGCTATTGACCAGGAGGTCATTTCAAGTCTAGAAATTTCATCCCAATGTAATGCCATAGAAATGTTAGTTAATATCCAATATTGCATTTTATAATGGCTGCCCATGTCCAGGAGGGTTGTAGGTGCTATTTCTGGTAAGAATTTACGGTGCCCCATCTGCTCATCCAGGTTCCCTTTGAACAGTGTCATAAAGGTGCTCTGTTTCACATAAATAGATAGCCTATTCCAAAGATGCAGCAGTCACTGGGAGATAAATCTGTCCCTCCAGCATGTCCAATTGAAGTCGCAGGCCATTTTTAGGCCCCTGGGAAGGATGGCCCTAGTCTTGTTTGATTTACAGATACGCAGCAAGTTCATTAGGTTTGGATGTGGGATTGCTTTGTAAACCAGGCAGAAATATCCCCTAAGAAGTCTATACAGAGGAAAGTGACAGACTTTAGTCGGTCTGTGTATGGCATGTGCTGGAGTCCCTTGATCTTCTTTGTTAGAAACCACTCAGGTTTCTCCAGTTGTTGCAGGTGCTTTGTACGGTGCATGCAGAACAGGGCGTTATGGCATAATTTGGGGATTCAATAATTGCACCCAGTTTGCAGTTGTCTTTAAACTTGGTCAGCCACAACCCCTTAGTTTTGACCTGAAATTCTGAGAAGTATATACCAAACAGTAGGAGGCCCAGCACTGACCCCTGCGGCACCCCACTGGTAACAGGTCTGATGGATGATGTGGAGTCACCTACTTTAATAGTGTGTGTGTGTCTGGTTTGTGAGCCAGTTAGCAGCCCATCTTACAACAAAGGGGTTTACATTCCGTTTGCTAAATTTATAGGTAATGCCTGAGTGTGGGATTGTGTCAAAAGCCTTTGCCAAGTTGAGGTACACTGTGTGCACAGATTTTCCCTCATCAATGGCCCTGGTCACATTTTCAAAAAACTCCACAAGATTTAACAGGCAGGATCTGCCCTTGATGAAGCTGAATTGGGTAGGATCCAGGGTTTGGAGGTCACCTATGTCTTTATTTATGAGGTCATAATGATACATTCCATGGCCTAACAGATGAGGCTGGTCAGGCTTATGGGTCTGTAATTCCATGGGTCTGTTGCTAGGCCATCTTTGTGGAGGTGAATAACTGTTGCTGTTCTTCATTCCGCAGGAACAAAGACTGTAGTTAGAATGTGATTGAAAAGGGTACTTAATGGTTATGCTACTTCATGTTTTAGCCTGTTTAGAAAACAGCCTGGGATGCCGTCTGGTTCCATTAAGGCTGTGTTTTTTGCCTTGGACAAGGCATTGATGACCTGTTCTTCAGATATGTAGGGTGGGTGGGGGTTTGAAGCAAGGTTTGTGATAGATTTGGGTGGGTTAGGAGGGGAGAAATTTTCACCAAACCTATCCGCTAGCAGGTTTGCTATCTCTGTGGAGTCAGTGTATGTGATACCGTTGGTCACTAGTTCTGCACATGCTTGGGTCCTACCTTTTACGCTACATACATACATACATACATGGGAAAAAACATGTATCCATGAATTACCATATAGGTGGCAGTACACTAAACACAGAAAGTGTGATAAGAGACTTAGGGACACAGGTGGACAGTGGTCTCACCTTCAATAACCACATCGCCACAACAGTCAGGAAATCCTTCTATGTGGCACACCTCATCACGAAGGGCTTTTCATCCAGAAAAAAGGAGGTCATTGTCCCACTGTACTCATCCCTCATTAGACCCATTATAGAATACAAGGCCCCATTTGGTATGTACCTCTCAAGACATTTGCAACAACTGGAAAGGCCTCAGAAATACCTCACTAAAAGAATCACAGGCCTAAAGCAGATGCCCTACGCTGACCGTCTTAAAAAACTCCAGCTATACTCTGTCGCATATCGTCTACTCAGAGGCGATCTCTGCTTAACATACAAGGCCATGTCAAACCCAGAGCTGTTGGACATGCTGCACTTAAAGAAATCCCAATCCCTCAGAGCTACATGCTCCAGGGATCTAAACCTTGTCATCACAATAAACAAAACATGTTGGAGGGATAGGTTCCTGACCCAGAGACTCCCCAGACTCTGGACTAGATTGCCCATACATGTCAAGCAGAGTGCCTCTTTGGACCTCTTCAAGAGGAACCTTGACGATTGGATGGGAGAAAGGAAATTCACCCCAGGGATCACGTCAGTCACCCTGCTAGACAGGGGTCCAGGAAAGTAAATAATGTGGGAAGAAATAGCCAGGGAATTGTTATGGCTAGGCTTGTATAGGCCCTAGGGCTGATAGCCTAGTACCAACCTATGAACCTATGAACCTATGAACATACATAGCTGTAAAAGGCCTTATGGTTATCTTTGGCTGTGCTAGCTTAGTTTTTCCTCAAGATAGCTTAGTTTTTCCTCAAAGAAGCCCTTAGAGGATTTGACAAGTTGTCTTATTTGCCTGCTGAGGATGAGGATGGTGCTTTTTCATTGTTGGGGTCATGCCTTTGTTTTCATGGACAGCAACTTTTTGCATTTATTGTAAAGTTTGTTGATTCTGGATGTTCACCATGGTGGCTTGTTTTAACTTGGGACTCTGGTTTTAATTCTTTCTGTTACAGCCAAGTCTATACACTTATGCATTATACAGGGCTTTAGTGTAAGCTTCTGTGTAGTTACCACTTCCAGCTGGGGGTGGTGCTCAGAATGCATTTATACCTTCACCTAGGAGGGTACAGTTTGCCTTTTTTTAGTCTGATTTCACCCTTTCTGAGTTCTGGTGTTAGTGTCAGCTCAAAGGTGACTGATTTGTGTCAGATTTAACTAATGAGGGTATGACAGTTGCAGTAGTGCATCTGTTTGACATGTTAGGGAGGACCATATATAGTATGTTTCTTCCTCTTGTTGGGGTATGAACATTTTTTCCAGGGCACTTGAGTTAACAAAGCCAAGGAACTTTAGCTCTAGTGGGTTAAGGGTAGTGTATGTTTCCCAGTTGATGGTGGGATCATTGAAATCCCCCATAACCAGAGTGTTCGGTAATATTTGGATTGTCTCCAGTTAAGCCAGGTAGGCTTTGTGTGTGACATGACCCATGGAGGGGGATGTATACCTGGCTATGACTTGAATGGGAGCCTTACCCACTGTAACCTGAACTTGGAGTAACTCCATGGAGTTGTCCAGCCTAACTAGATGGGAGGTGAATTTATCTCTAATATAGATAGAAACACACCACCGTTGGTTCTCATGCATTCATTTTGCAGTCTGAAGGTGTGGAAGGCATTGTAGCCTTTCAAGGACATGGTACTTTCTGAGGCCTTGAACCAGGTTTTTTTGATTGCACAGACATCTACATATTCCAGTGACAGACGTGCTTCCGGGGTGTGCAGTTTTTGGTTTAAGCTCCTAGCATTTAGCAGCATGACCCTTATTTTGTTATGAATTGCAAATTTCATGTTGGTAAGTTTGTTTTTGAGACTTTGCCAGCAGCTGAAAGCCTAGAAGTGCCAGGTCCAAACCTTCTTTGGCAAAGCAGTGGGGTTTGTCAACCATGGCTTCCCAGGTTTACAGGAAATAGATCCCTTTTGAATGACACCAAAAACTAAGCCAATTATTGAAATCAATCATTTTTTTTTGTTACTGTGGCATCATTCAAGGTGAGGGTAGTATGCTACTGAAGACTAGAGACATACTTGACTGGGACACATACTCAGAGAGCTCAGTCATGTCTCTCTTCATATAGTCCAGTGAGGTATATTTCAGGTCATTCACTTAGGGTTGCCACCCCTCTGTTTTTTTTTTTTTTGACTATCTGGAAATCAAACTGATTCTCTGGTAGTCTGGAAAACACTGTACAAACTCCTGTATTCTGTTTCAAAAAAGGAAACAGACTATCAGAGTTTGTAAATCGGCTAATTTACTATGATTTTCTGTAAAAAAACATAGTAAATCAGCTGAAAACAGGCAGCTGGAATGGAAAAAAAGGCATCATGTCACTGTGACGTCACAAAATGGGTGGGATATGGGTGGGGTGGGTGGGGTTACTGTGATGCAAGGGGTGTGGCTTTACTCTGGTTTTAGCCGCAACAAAAGGTGGCAACCCTACGTTCACTCCAATATGAACTATGACAGAGTCACAATGGTACTTGTTACTGAGAGACCTGAGTGTATGTGTGACCTGATGAATCCTGGCACTGGAAAGACAGCTGACTGTGAATTTCTCCTTGTCCAACCTGATAAGTGGGACATCCGTGTGTCTCACTATTGAGTCTCCCATGATTAGAAAATGTGGTTTTTGAGTGTTAGGCCTTACAGTCTTGGTAAGTGAGACACTGGTGTTGCTATGTGTCACAGGTGCTGTGGGAAGTGTGTTACTTGTAGCAGTCTTGTGTTTTGGAGGTCTCTGGTGTCTCAGTAGGTTTTTTGAGAGAACCTTCATGTAAGTTGAGTTTTGTGTGTATGAGTAGTGGTACTATGTGCACATGTAGTGGTGGGTAGGTTGACAATGTCTTCCATGTTACTATTTTGAGTGCAAGAGAGCATGGATTCAATATTCTTGGTGTAGCTGCATCTCTCAAACTCTGTACTAGAGTGAGTTGTTAGTAGAAGGTTGTCGGTGTACATGAGGCAATTGCTACACTGCCTCAAGAGACTCAAGTCAGCAAGGTTGACAGGAGAAACAAGGGTGGTACAACTGTCCATAATGCTAGGTTGAAGACTGTTGTTACTGGGGGGGGGGGTTCAGGATTGATCGAGGCGGAGCTCAGTGGATGGATATTTCTGCCTGGGTTTTTTTGCTGGTAAATTAATAGGATTCAGCTCACTAGCAGTATTTCTTTGACTGGAAAAGTACTAAGGATGAGGGCTACACTAATGTGCTACAGCTGTAACTAAGGGAAACATTTGTTGAATGTGTTTGATGACATTTCTTGGGAGAAAGCAGCGGGAGCTAAATGTGTTGGCCCACTGATTTGCTATATCTTCTGTCTCCATATAGGTCATTCCATTTACAATTAGTTCTGCAGACTGCTGTGTTCTGCCTTTTAGGTTTCAGACATAGCTAAAGAAATCCCTGTGGTTATCTTTTACCAGGGAAGCTATTTTGTACCTCAAATTTGGCTTTAAGAAACTTAATTTGCCCTCATAGTTGGTTGCCTATGTCAAGAAAGGAGATACTGCCAGCCCAGCTAACTGGAATTTTGTAAATAATTATATGTCATTTGTGAATATCAACATGAGTCAGATAAGATATTTGTGTTATAAATGTATTAGAGCTGTATGTCATATAAGATGGTTTGTGCAGACGTGTGTGCTATGTGCACTGCTGTAACTGTTTAAATGTATATTTTAACAGTGGATACTAGAATGCAGGAGGTTAACTTCAGAAAAATAACTGAAATTAAATTATTTTATGACCAGGCCATAAAAGATATTATATTTCAGTTTTAGTGCAGCAACAGACACAATGTCTATACTAGTGAGCTTTCTGTATTGTTTTAAATGTGGAGGAATGTAAATTCTTTTATTACTTCCATTATCTGCCAAAAGATCTGAGATCTATGTATTTTCACAGGTAGATGCTAAATACTGCCAGATTCAAGCAGTGGGGGTTTCACCTGGGATAGTGTCAGATGACAAGAAATGATGTCATTCTGCAAGCTATCCCAGCAGTAATATTTGAGATATTAATTTAAGAAGTCTCTTAGAGCGAGACAGCATTCTGTATTTGGTCTTGGACCTGACAACACCAAGATCCATTCACCACACATTTGCCTTGCTCTGAGTAAGTAAGTCTAGGGAACAATGTAATTCTCTTAGATATAGTCAGGAATATAGCAACACTTAATGTAGATATTTTTATTTATTTACTTGAGACTGTCCTGTAATGTTGTTTTAAATATTTCCTGTGATTTTGAACTCTGATGTCACTGTAATTACATACTGAGTATTTTCTTGCTCTTTTATTATTTATTATTAAATATATTTAAACCTTTGATTTTGGCTGATATTTGTAGAGCTATTTAAGTTCTGAGAGTACTTGTATATTTACTTGGTGACATTGGGCCACTCCTAACAGCCTTACTCTTGGTCATACTTTTGTTAAGGGCCTTAAAGTAGCTGATAAGGGGTTTTGGTGGCAGTGATAACTACCTTATAGTCTGGACTGAAAGGGTCATAGCTAGTAAACCAGTGCCAGCCTTTCCCAGGTGTGTGTATGTGTGTAAAACAAATCTCCAAGAGTGTGTGTGTCAGCTACTTGGGCAGGGACACAAAGCACTGGCTGGACAGAGAAAATTTTGGAGGTCTTGGCTTGGAACCCTGGCTAAGGACTCAACTCTATAGCTATGCCAGTGGGGAGTCTTATTGGGGATCTGGAGAAAGAGGGAGAAACCAGCCACAGACTAACTGGTCTCTGTGTGCTCTTGAGGGAAATTACACTTGATGCAGTGAGCTGCATCTGGAAATACTGTTTGTGTACTTGTCATCCTCCCAATGTATGTCCCCCACTGGGGCCAGTGGTGAGGATTCAGGCTCCTTGATTACTGGCCCAGTGTTGGAGCATCACACCTCATACTGATGAGAGTGTTTTTATCATGCCGGGTATACCACTGCTTAATTTTGGCTATGACTTTTTTCTTTTGTTGTGCAACCTGTTTAGATTCCACCATTGTTGTTTGCTTTTTGAGTTAGCTTTAGGCTAATTTCTGCTGGTCACAGCTGTCTCTATGCATGCATTAACATAATTGTACAGGATATTTGTGAACAATTACACATGGATAGCTATGTTCTCAGAGTTTGGGGGGGGGGGTGCTTGACATTTTGACAGCTTATCACTTAGTAGTAGGAAGTTTGCTTTAGAATCATTCCTAAATTTTATTTGGTTATGCCAGGTTCACAGAACTGATTTTTATTATGAAGGAGACAGCTTTGTGAACTAACCTTACCGGCCAGGACACTGCACTGTGGAAGGGGGGGGTGTACATTGCTCTCCCATGTTTGTGAGCACCAGGTTGAGTTTGTTTGCACTCCTAGTAGTCATATGGACTATCTCTTTGTATTTACAAAGTGAGAGAATTTCTGAGTCTGTAATTTTGGGGCCATGTAAGTATCACAGTTTATAGTGGGGTAGTTTTTTTATTTCATTTATTTCTTTAACATTTGTTAACTGGGAAAGTCTGACTTGGAACATGCCAATTTTCAGTGGATGCCTAGGGAGAAACACTCCAGATGCATGTCTTTTTAACATGGAGGAAACTGGAGCACTCGGAGGAAACCTACACAAATGCAGGGAGTACATGTAGTCTCCACACAGAAGGCACCCCACCCAAGAATTGAATCAGAGAACCTCTTGTTGTGAAGCAACAACGCTACTGCTGCACCACTGCACCACCCATGAATATGGTATAGGATTGAATGGTGAGGGCCTCTAGTAAGTTCAAGTATGAGTTATGGTTTTCTTGGGTCACAGAATGTTACCTGTAGCTTGCAAAGATATGATATGGAACTGTGCTTATAGAAATCTGGAAATGGAGAAGCTCAAGTGCATCTTCCGTTTTGACTAGTCTTGAGGTGAGTTTGTTGTTGATCTAGACTAAAATAGATTGAGACACTTCATTCCCATCTTTGGTCCCTGCCTGTGCATTAGCTGACCTGAATGTGTGGAAGATATTGTAGCCCTGCACTGCTGGGGTGCTCTTTGCAGCTTTAAACCATGTCTCAGTAACTACACAGATGTCCAAATTCTCCAGGGTAAGGAGAACCTAGAGAGAACTGAGTTTCGTGTTTAGTCTCCTGGCATTGAATAGTAACACATTAGACTCCTTGGATTGGTTTTGCTATGTCAGAAGGTTTGTCAGTTTGGCATTGCCTGAAAAAGGCACTATGAGGAGGACACTATTTTAGTGAATATTCAAAAGCCTAGAGGGAACAGGTGCTGACTTCCTTGGCAAAGCCATATCCTTCCACACTGAAAATAATGTACCCCTTTGGAAAGACATCAGAAACCAAGACAATTATTTAAGTCACCATTTAAGTTCCATATGAGCATCTGAGGAAGGTAGTCCCATAGGTCACAACCCTTCTTATAAAAATATTTCCATACTTCTATCTCCAGATTGCACCTGCTTGTTCATATGCGATATTTGTTAGTTTCTTGCCTTTACTATTGATCCCTCTGAAGCCCTTTTGTACCATCCCCTCCATTTTCTGTAAAGATGTGTAAATATTACATTTCTTTAGTTTGTTGCACTACTTCACCACAATTATTGTAACAATAACCAGCAATGTATATCATAAAACATCTTTTTATACTTATAAAAAAGAGAACACAAGGCTATATTATTTTACTAAAATGATTTTACTTTTTATGATGGACTAAATGTTATGCATACAACCCATTACACTGGTTAGATGTGAGGGGGGACACAGTGCGGTGTTACTAATATGGATGTTGTAGAACTGGAAATGTTATGCAAAATCTTTCTTGATTTCTATGTAACCTTATGGGCTGAATAAATGTAGTGAGCTGGAGGTATTACGTTAAAAATAAATTAGTAGTTCAGAAAAGTATATCTAATTTAGATTAAGAAACAGCCACATGACATATATGTCTGAACAGAACACACACACACACACACACACACACACACACACACACACACACACACATATATATATATATATATATATATATATATATGTGTGTGTGTGTGTGTGTGTGTGTAAAACAGCAAATGTACACAAGAGTTGCATTATGCCATTTTACCTAAAGCAATTATTTGCAAAATATTGAATTTCTGATAAGAGAGCATATGCTGTATATACACTGCTGGATTCTAAGGTATTAACTACAAAAGTAATTACTGTAATTAAATATGGAAATAGATTTTTTTGTATGCCTTTATTTTGAATAGGCTCAATGGTATTTTAATACTTTGTACCAATCAATATGTATTATTCTAACAGTAACTCGGCCAAGGACAGTCAGTTTGGCTTAGGATCAAAGCAGATAATTCTGTTGTCACAAGAAACAATCAAGCACCCTGGGTATTTGAGAGATGTGTTTCAAGGGCACAAGCACTGGCTTTAGATATGGAGAAGGATTAGAAACATGCTTACACACCTCCTCAGAAACTAATGCTTTTAGGGACTCACTGGTAGCCTCCAAACTTAAGTAGATAAGTCTCTTCCTCTCCGCTAGCATTTGTCACACTGGTGCAGCTATCAGTTGAAGCCAGAGGGGCACACAGCTTAATGAATGCATTAGACACAGACATCAATAAACCACCAAGGGGCCTGATGCCATTTTCAAATGCTGTCTTGTGATCTGTAGATTGAGAGGATTTAAAAGAGAAAGCAAAAAAGAGGTGATGTGGGTGGAAGAACTGTCTTCCTCATATCCTCTGGTGGATTTCCTAAATATTCTATCTCCTATATGTAAACTTGATGCATGAGCTCTATAAACCAGTAAAGATGTAAAAAGTAATTCAGTTACACCATAATAACAACTGCTGAGTCCTACCTTTAGATGTTCCAATTATGTCAAGATTTACCTTCCCCAAACCAAACATTGTCTGTTTCCACAGCAACCATGTTGCCAGGACACCTGATGATAACCCTTATTATGTACTGCACATTTGTCTAGCGTTACGGAAGCTCCTGGACAGGCTTGAAATAACTGATCAAAGCTGCAGACTGTTTTAGCAGAACTCTCTCTACAGGGCTCAGATATGGTTTCTCCTAACTTTCTTTCACAGTTCTGCAAAATGAGCTTACAATCTTTAGTACTTTCTTTTTTCATGCTTAACAATTTATTTCTCACTTTTTTTTTTATTCCTCAAATTACAGACATGCTGTCAGGCACACACACATGTGCTTAAGTGTACATGCACACATATACATACGCACACACACACACACACACACACACACACACACACACACACACACACACACACACACACACACACACCGTTGCACAGCTTACCTTGCTTAGCAATGGAAAAATATCTAGCTGAAAGCATTTCATAGGTTCCTAAAATTAAAGCAGTTTCTAATATAACACATTTCAAGTGGGACGATGCACATAATATTTGTAATTCATTTTCCTAAGGCACATTTCCTTACAAATAAAATGAGTGAAGATATCTAACTGAATCAGATTTGTAGGAAATACATTTTACAGAAAGTAGTGAAAAAAAAACATGTATCAAAAATTATAACAAGGAAGTTCAAAAAACAGTTGAGTGCAAGGTAACCAGCTACCAAGCATTATTCAATATGGGTTGAGTTACCACATGCCCTTTAATTATTATTCAAACTTCAGAGTCTATTTAAATATAAAGAACCAGCTGGATCACTATTTCTATTTTGTCAACATTTATGTTTAAACTACTAAGCAATCATTACTGTCTACCATTAAAAGATCAGTTAAAAATCAAAACTTCCCAATTTTCTGTCAGAGACCAAGATAATAATGCAGTAAATCTTCAATGACCCTCTAAACCTAACCATAGGTGAAAAAAGGTGTACATAAATTACATCTGCCAGATTGAGCCACCTGTCCCATGAAACCAAGAAGATAAAAGATTATCCTGGGGATGCTGAGTGCGAAGCCTATACAGAGTTTTTGTGTTTGCGCGGTGAGCAGCAGTGCTGATTACATATGCATGCCATGCACCACATTTACACATAAACAAGAAACTAGGTAAAGCAGCACAAACACCTGCAGACATGTACATCGGTTTACCTATGGGCAAACTAGGTCTATGGGATTGCCCAAAATGCCACAATGATGTGGTTATTTAGTAAGCAATGTATATAGTTCCAAAACATTACATGAAAGTGTATACAGTGCAGGGTATTGTGGAAACCTTCATCAGGCATACTGAATAAAAGGTTGTGTAAATGATCAGTAAGGGTACATAGACAGCATTATAAATAAATAGGGGAAGTATGTGTATTGAATAGAGACATACTGATGAATTGTAGGAATGAACACTGGGAAGAGGACAGTTGAAACATGGTAATGTACAGCAGATGACAGCATGTCAATGAAGACAGTTGTAGCATGAACAATAATCAAATATTGATGTGATACAGTACGGACTGCACAGTTATTGTATAGCATCTGACTGTCACACACGGTGACATATTAATAGAGAGGACACTGTGATATAAGCATCCTGACATGAACAATGGATACTACATATATCAGGAATAGTATGTACAATAGGGATTATGTGCATATTATGAAGCTGTGCAAAATGAGTTGCCTGTATATGAATATATTGTCAGCATAAGTCTCAACCAAGCAGGACACATAGTAACAGGCCCATGGACAAAGTAGACAGAAGCATGCATAATCAGGGATAATATCAGAATAATATCACCTGTAATCCTATGTCTTCCAAATAACATATGTGATTGTGAGTGATCATAGATGGTTCTGCAAGAACATACTTGTACAACTATTATGATTTGTCAACAATCTCTGAGAGGAGTCAAGCACACCTCCCTCAAAATGTAATATTTGCTGGAGGTGTTTGGAGAGAAACTGCCACACCTGTATTAGAAATAATGAGCAATCCTGGCTAGCTGGCAGGTGTGCATACCACTTGGTCCACTCAGAGGGGGTGTGTTGTCCATATTATAATTATCTTGTGTATTTGTATTCATAATGGACTAATCCCCCATGAGTTTCCTTCATCTACCTTGCCCCTGTGTCTGTGACATCAATCCTTTGTGTGTGTTGATACTGTATGCATTATACCAATATCACACTTGGATTCAATAATTGTCCACAATTTGCAGTCCTCCACAAAGCTGGTTGGAGAAAGGATGTATAAGTCACTTTTGATGTCTGATACTTAAATAATGGACTGGAAAGGGCCTACCACAGATCCCTGAAGTATGGACATGGACTTGGTCATTGGACTGTAGATTGAGGTGACTTCACATACTGTAACATATTTCTCTGTCACATAGGTGTTCCAGTTGTCTACCCACTTGATGACGTAGGTGTTTATGGCCACTTGAGACAGTGTCTGTGTAATACCCGATTGTTGATTTTGTGTCAGATGCCTTGGTCAGGTCAAGTTACACAGGATGATAGTGTTGTTATTATGCATGCCCTTGGTAAGCTTTTTGAAGACAGAAAACAGATGTAACAGACATGATGTAGCCTAAACAAATCAGACATGGGTTTTGTACACAGTCGGCATATTACCTGCGCCCTTTTAGAGAAGGTCCATGATGACTCCTTGGCCTACTTCAGAGATGACAAGAGTTAGGATGGGTGTATAACTCCATGCATCAGGTGATAGTTTCCATGAGTCAGAAGATGCATGCTGCTGTACACCCTTCGATGGGAATATAGGCTATCTCAAGACTATGTTGATGTATGAATCCAACTGTGTCTGGTAGGTCAGGTTTTAAGTCACGCTATAGGCAACCTGTGATGTTGTTGGGGCCCATTGCTTCTGTGTTATCAGCAGTCGAGAGCACACAGATGTGCTGCCCTGTGGAGAATAAAAACTGAGTACAGTTTGCATGTATGCTTTGGCTGATGGCCAGTGGCGACAGGGTGGAGATATGTGAGACAAACTGTCAGCTAGCAGATTGTCTATGTCCTCTGGGTGGGTATCTCTGCTGACATCTACACACAGATCTGTGCTTAGTTGTGTCTTCCACTTAACATTTCAGATGTATTGGAATTAATGATTGTGACAAGACCTTCATAAAGCCATGATCATTCATAACATTTGCACACTGTTGCTATGCACACAGTTGTACAACTGTACCAATATCACATACTTACATCACTTGCACAACATATGCCTATATGTGTTTCATGAGCAAGCTATGTTTGAGTGCCCTGATGTCATATCAGGACACATTAGAAAGCAGTTTTGTGTGGGTCATGCAAAACATTTCCTGACACAAATTCTAATAGTCATGCAATGGTGCTGCTGACCACCTCAAGTAATCATTAGGTGCAGCAACACAACTACACAATGAATTCCACAAGGTTGCTATTGCATCAAAACATGTGATACATTGCTTGTGTATATCACGGAATAACAACCATGTGTATGAGACAACATTCTTGTGACCATATAATCAATATGAATTGATATTGTCTGTCACAGAACATTTAATGCTGATATACAGATACATGCACACCTGTGCCATACTGCAAGTGTCACTGTGATGGTGGAATGTGAACTGTGTAGAAGGTTGATCTGCTCCACTACAAAAACACATGTCCAAATATGCAACCAATATACATAAAAAGTGTATCATACCATATCAACAGTTCTCAAGAGGCATATTACTGCAGCTGTTATAGAAGGAGCATGTACTGCATTGGCATCAATGGCCATAAATACATTAGCTCACGTCAATACTGTAAGACCCTTTTGTAGCCATACTGTACATCCACACCTCAATATAATGACAGCAACATTGACATGTCAGTAGTCCATAGGGTCATATGACATTATTAGGCTAATGGCCAACATCACATGAAATCCTAGCCATTATTACACCCAGTAAAAAAAAATCCCTATTATCTTTATTATGGAAGACAGTAAGCATATTGTGTGTATGTGTAAAATTGTTTGATTACATTAAATCCTGCCACTGTCCATACAGGACATGTGCACCACACTTTGACAGAATTAGCAATTACACATGCAGTGGTCTTGAGATGGATTGCAGAGGCTCAAGGAAAGACTCTGCTTCATGATGTGTGTATGCATATTTGACATGAAGACATCCTCCACTCGTCTGCAGGAAGGAATTCATGTAGCCAGTGGAAAATAAAGGATGGAGGATGCTTGGAGCTATGTGAAATGTTTTCCAAGTGGTAGTGCAATGAAGAGCAATTCCAAATATCATACAATGGCCATAACATACCAACAACCACAATGGCCATAATATACCAACAGCCATACACATACAGCAGTAGACTGGGCCTCATTTGAACATTACACCTGTGTAGGTATAGAATATGAATGTCAAGCAATGTCACAGTAGCAACACCACATATGTCTGACAGTAACACTGTCATGTTGCACTTTATGGAGTATGATAGCAGCACTGCATGCTGAGGAGAACATGTTGGGAGGAGTGTAGGGCATGGATGTGTCATCACATGCCTGTGTAAAATTGTCTCAAAAGTGATAGGTGCATGTATAGACACGCACGTTGCCTGCTGTCAGATTAGATCCCCTATATGTGTAGGTACACTAGTTTGTTAACACAGTAGTTAATGTTACTGCCACAGCACAGGTTTGTATTGAATACTGACAGAGAACATGTTATACATGATAATATCATCATTGTATGGTACAATGACATGTTTGGGATAGGGTATGACACAGTTGTGGACTCACATATTGTTCTAAAATTGTCATCATAGTGACTGTTGACTACACACAGTTGATTGCAGTGAGAAACCCATACCTACCTGTTTACACAGCACAGTACTTAGCACAAGAGCCACAGCACAAGTCTGGCTCTTATAGTGGCCGACAACACTTTATAGATGATGATGTCAGCAGTGTCTGGTGAGAAGAAGAAGATGGTAATAGCAGTGTCTGACATGCTGGTGTAAAATGCTGTCTTAAATGTCAACCAAGTGAACACACACACACACACCCATACCAATTGCCACAGTGAGACTAGAACCCCTACCTACTTATTTACACAGCATTTAATGCAAGCACCACAGCACAAGTCTGGCTTTTATAGTGGCTGACAATGCTTTATAGTTGATAACACCAGCAGATTCTGGTGAGAAGATGGTAATAGCAGGGTCTGACATTCTAGAGTAAAATGCTCTCTTGAATGTCAACTAACTGAAAACACACACACACACACACACACACACACACACACACACACACACACACACACACACACACACATACACACTGATTGACCACCATATGAAAAGAACCCCTAACCATCTATTTACACAGCACAGTACTTAATGCAAGCACCATGGAACAAGTCTGATTTTTACAATGCTGCAGGAGAATTTATAGTGAATGACATCAACACTGGATGTTTGAGAGATGATGTTGTGAGGCCTGCATTTATTTTATTTTTTATTTATTTTACATTTGTTAACTGGGAGAGCCCAACTGGATACATGTCCATTTTCAGCGGAGGCCCGGGGAGAAAAGCTCCAGGTGCATAACAGACATATGAACATAGTTTTATTTTTTATGAAAAAGCGTTTTCGCTACAAACAACAATGCAGCTTCTTCAGATAAAATTCGAAAAAAGAACTTACAAATTTAAATACACTCAGCAGGAAATAGTAATTTTACGTCACTAGATAATCACACCCTGTCATCTTACTAAACCCTCCTCCACAGATGTATACTAGGCTAATACAGCCCACAAACCTCAGAATAATTGCTTAATAAGAAAAAGCATCAAAAATCACTCAGGAAAAAAATATAATAATAAAATTCTCTAATTATAAAATAAATTAAAAATTAGAAGATATGTGACTTAAATAATACAAAAACTACCTCAAATAACTACGTAGTTTTAAAACTGCATTGATATTGCAGTTTTCATTGAGTCCCGGAGCTTTAAAGGCATTCAAAGAAAGTTGCCATTCGAGCTCATGTGACTCAAGCATCAGTGACAGTGGCCCACCCCTAATGCTTCCTTGTAAATGGTCAATACCCATAAAGGAGAAAGCATGTCCTGGATTCTTATCGACATGCTTAGCTAAAGCGTTATCCCTTTTGATTTTCTTTATAGCGTACATATGCTGGTAATTACGCTCTCTGAGCTAACGGTCCGTCTTCCCAATATAGAAGCCAGGACAGCAAACACAGAATGCAGCATAAACAACAGAACAAGTTTGACAATTAATCTTATGGTTAATATGGAATTTCCTATTCCCAATGGTAAAAGAACTCCCAGGTCTAATGTACTTACCATAGTTACAAGAGCCACACTTAAATGTCCCTTTTTGTCTACAGAAAGAAGAGTCAATGCCTTTTCTTTGTAACAGTTCTTTAAGGTTACTATCCCTTTTAAAAACTACTAAAGGGGACGAACCCAATTTTTCGACTAAATCAGCTGAACTAGAAATAAAGTGCCAGTTCTTTTTAATGATGGACAGTATGGCCATGGCATTAACATTGAATGTAATAACAAAGCTAAGATTGAACTGTTTATCACCTTGTGTGTGATTCAGATTTTGGACTTCATTGGATGGAATGTTATCAGTAGGAGATAAAACATCCTGAATTTCAATCCTTAAAGGGGGAGACTGGTCTAAAAGGGGCTTAAAATAGCCTTCGGACCTTTTCAAACTAACTTCATTAAACAACTCATCAAACAATTGAGTAGGATACCCGCATTTACAAAACATATCCTTCAGAAGGGAGCATTCAGTAAGGAAGCTAGATAAAGTACTGCACATTCTTACAGCTCGGACCAGCTGGCCCTTCATAATAGCCCTTTTCTGTCTATATGGATGTGAACTTGAAAAGTGCAAAAGTGAATTGCAATAGGTCAGCTTTCTGTAAATGGAAGATGTTAGTATATCAAGCCCCTTGACCAACCTCACATCAAGGTAATCTATCTCCTTTGTAGAAAAGTTAGAAGTAAACTTCAAAAAAGTGGTAGTTTGATTAATAATGTTAACAAAGGTGTCCGCACTACCTGTATCACCCTTAAAAAGGATAAAAATATCATCCAAGAATCTGGTATAAAAGGTGATATGCTTCGTCAACTCAAGATTACAAAAAACAAAATTTTCCTCCCAAAAAGCGACAAAGAGATTCGCCACACTAGCACCACAGGGTGAGCCCATGGCCACACCCTGTTTTTGCAAGTAAATCTCCTTGTCAAAGATGAAGAAATTAGATGTAAGGACAATTTCCAGCAACTCAGTGACCAAGTCGATTTCCGACTTTGGAGCTCCCAATTCAGCCAACAACATCCCAATCCATTCCACTGCTTCTATATGTGGAATGGAGGTATACAGGTCAATTACATCGATCGTTAAGAAATTGTTGTGGCTATCAAAGGGAATTTTGTTGATGTTGCTAAGGAATGACCATGAGTCCTTACAAATACTTGGGATTTGTCTAATATATTTAGACAAAATGCTGTCTATGAATCTTGAGCACGGATGGGTCATCGATGAACGACCATCGACCAAGGCTCTCATGGGAGGGTTTAAGGCATCCTTATGGATCTTAGGGATGCCAAACATAACAGGGATTTTGGCTGGGAAGATGTCAATAAAATTGTATAAATCAATATCAATCTTTTCACCCAAGTATAAATCCCTATAATACCCTCTAATACGACCATGAGTGACATTGACCTCATTCAAAGAGGCCTCACCATAAGCTGAGCTGTTCAAAATAAGGGACATTCTTTCCTTGTAATCAAGTTCATCCAAAATCACAAGACCCCCTCCTTTATCTGGTTTAATAACACGGATAGGTAGTTCACTCAATTGGCGAAGTCCTGCTGCTTGCTCCCTGGTAATGTTAAACTTAGAAAAGTCAACCTTACCCTGTGTTGATGAAAATAAATGCCTAATATCAACCTCACATATACTCTCAAACAGTTGTAAATTACCATGCAAAGGTGGATTAAATAAACTAGGCATTTTAAGACCAAGTAGTGCATTAGTGACATGGTCGCTGAAAAACAACTTTAAATTCAGCTTACGAGTGAAAATTTTCAAGTCAATAATAGCCTTAGCCAGGTTGCCAGTAGAAGATGGGACAAAAGTATAGCCAAGTGCTAGCAGTTCCACTAGATCGGGCTCAATGTCAACCATGGAGAAGTTATAGATCTTAAAGTCACCCTTAAGATTAGTGATAATCCTGGGACCATCAGTTACTGGACTCTCAATAGAGCTAGAGGTGGAAGTTAGTGGTACCTGTTCGACTTCTTCGCCAGATTTGCCTTGTTGCTCCGTATCCCTAAAAAAACCCCTCCCTTATTGTAGGGGTGGCCTCCCTTTTTATCATGGCCATTCTTCGAATTTTGGTTGACCGTACCTTTATTTTTCTTCCTAACCACTGGGTTAAAGCTGCCCTCCAGTTCATTCAAGGGGTCTGGCCCCAGCTCATCGTCTCCACAGTCCCTAGGAGTAATCGGCTCATTCGCAGTGAGTTGCCTGTGGTCCAACACCCTAATTTCCAGATTAGGGTAAGCTTTCTTTTGTTGATAGGCTAATCTGTCTCTGATTAGCTTCTTATTTTTATTTGCCCTTAATTTCTCCAAAAGAGCGTCTATGCTAACAAAAATGCGGTTGTAATCGTATTTAAACTGCAGGAAGTCGGTGTCAACTTTTATAGCTGAGTCCAAAATATTGATTTCTTCAATTAAATTACGAATATGTAATGAGTAATGTTTAATAATAAGCTGTAAAAGTTGTGCCCCCTGTTCCTGAAACAAATTCTTAAGGTCTGTGAAAAAACCAAGGTCATGCAAAAGACCCGAAGGTGAAAAACTATTCCTTAGACCTTTTGGAATTAAATGTTCATTTAAACATTGCTGAAAGTAAGCCGACTCAAGTTGTAGTTTCTTTAGTTTGACCAACTTTGAGTCAAGTACTTTAAGCCTGTCAGTTAAACTATCGGCTTGAACACCGTTGTTGTTAGGTTCAGTTACAAAACCGTCAGTACTAGATAAAAAAGTGAAAGCACCTGTATTGCCCATCCATTCAGACAAGGAGAAGGAACCATTTCGTCCAGAAGGAGCATTAAGTAATCCACAACCTACACCTGGTTGTACCGCCGGTCTAAAGGACCCATGAGCGCCACTTAAAGTTACACCTCCTTCATCGGACCGTTCTGCTAACGTTAACCGACCTCCATTTCCAAGGTCGCCTGGATTCTGCATCATTTGAGGGCACAAACCGGAGGGTTGGAAAGTACCATTCAAAACAGCAGCATTGACTGGTTGCCCTGCCGGTATAATCGACTCACCGGAACCATGCCCCGAAGGGGAACCAGCTATACGGACAGGTTGTGTGTAGCAAGCCAAACCTTGCTGCATACCATCGATACGGGCGTTCAGTTGCTCGACCTTTTGTGTAAGTATCAAAAGAAAAGAAGACACATCGATGCCTTGGTTTTGGACCTCATTAGGAACAGTTCCAAAAATGTTAGGGCTGGCAGGACTCGCTGGGCTACCTGTAGCCATAAAACAGGTGAACCAGAACACGAGTAGAAAACCAATAAAAAATCACAATAGGAAGCCCAAAAGAGAGTGCCAGCAAACTGTACTCAGTAAAAAATGAACGCAGTTTTATTTTTTATGAAAAAGCGTTTTCGCTACAAACAACAATGCAGCTTCTTCAGATAAAATTCGAAAAAAGAACTTACAAATTTAAATACACTCAGCAGGAAATAGTAATTTTACGTCACTAGATAATCACACCCTGTCATCTTACTAAACCCTCCTCCACAGATGTATACTAGGCTAATACAGCCCACAAACCTCAGAATAATTGCTTAATAAGAAAAAGAATCAAAAATCACTCAGGAAAAAAATATAATAATAAAATTCTCTAATTATAAAATAAATTAAAAATTAGAAGATATGTGACTTAAATAATACAAAAACTACCTCAAATAACTACGTAGTTTTAAAACTGCATTGATATTGCAGTTTTCATTGAGTCCCGGAGCTTTAAAGGCATTCAAAGAAAGTTGCCATTCGAGCTCACATGACTCAAGCATCAGTGACAGTGGCCCACCCCTAATGCTTCCTTGTAAATGGTCAATACCCATAAAG
Source organism: Protopterus annectens (assembly GCF_019279795.1). Taxonomy (NCBI): domain Eukaryota; kingdom Metazoa; phylum Chordata; order Ceratodontiformes; family Protopteridae; genus Protopterus; species Protopterus annectens. The sequence goes on from NC_056736.1 coordinate 535,048,300, forward strand.
GAGAAAGCATGTCCTGGATTCTTATCGACATGCTTAGCTAAAGCGTTATCCCCTTTGTTTTTCTTTATAGCGTACATATGCTGGTAAATACGCTCTCTGAGCTTGCGGTCCGTCTTCCCAATATAGAAGCCAGGACAGCAAACACAGAATGCAGCATAAACAACAGAACAAGTTTGACAATTAATCTTATGGTTAATATGGAATTTCCTATTCCCAATGGTAAAAGAACTCCCAGGTCTAATGTACTTACAATAGTTACAAGAGCCACACTTAAATGTCCCTTTTTGTCTACAGAAAGAAGAGTCAATGCCTTTTCTTTGTAACAGTTCTTTAAGGTTACTATCCCTTTTAAAAACTACTAAAGGGGACGAACCCAATTTTTCGACTAAATCAGCTGAACTAGAAATAAAGTGCCAGTTCTTTTTAATGATGGACAGTATGGCCATGGCATTAACATTGAATGTAATAACAAAGCTAAGATTGAACTGTTTATCACCTTGTGTGTGATTCAGATTTTGGACTTCATTGGATGGAATGTTATCAGTAGGAGATAAAACATCCTGAATTTCAATCCTTAAAGGGGGAGACTGGTCTAAAAGGGGCTTAAAATAGCCTTCGGACCTTTTCAAACTAACTTCATTAAACAACTCATCAAACAATTGAGTAGGATACCCGCGTTTACAAAACATATCATACATTAGACCTGGGAGTTCTTTTACCATTGGGAATAGGAAATTCCATATTAACCATAAGATTAATTGTCAAACTTGTTCTGTTGTTTATGCTGCATTCTGTGTTTGCTGTCCTGGCTTCTATATTGGGAAGACGGACCGCAAGCTCAGAGAGCGTATTTACCAGCATATGTACGCTATAAAGAAAAACAAAGGGGATAACGCTTTAGCTAAGCATGTCGATAAGAATCCAGGACATGCTTTCTCCTTTATGGGTATTGACCATTTACAAGGAAGCATTAGGGGTGGGCCACTGTCACTGATGCTTGAGTCACGTGAGCTCGAATGGCAACTTTCTTTGTATGCCTTTAAAGCTCCGGGACTCAATGAAAACTGCAATATCAATGCAGTTTTAAAACTACGTAGTTATTTGAGGTAGTTTTTGTATTATTTAAGTCACATATCTTCTAATTTTTAATTTAATTTATAATTAGAGAATTTTATTATTATATTTTTTTTCCTGAGTGATTTTTGATGCTTTTTCTTATTAAGCAATTATTCTGAGGTTTGTGGGCTGTATTAGCCTAGTATACATCTGTGGAGGAGGGTTTAGTAAGATGACAGGGTGTGATTATCTAGTGACGTAAAATTACTATTTCCTGCTGAGTGTATTTAAATTTGTAAGTTCTTTTTTCGAATTTTATCTGAAGAAGCTGCATTGTTGTTTGTAGCGAAAACGCTTTTTCATAAAAAATAAAACTGCGTTCATTTTTTACTGAGTACAGTTTGCTGGCACTCTCTTTTGTGCTTCCTATTGTGATTTTTTATTGGTTTTCTACTCGTGTTCTGGTTCACCTGTTTTATGGCTACGGGTAGCCCAGCGAGTCCTGCCAGCCCTAACATTTTTGGAACTGTTCCTAATGAGGTCCAAAACCAAGGCATCGATGTGTCTTCTTTACTTTTGATACTTACACAAAAGGTCGAGCAACTGAACGCCCGTATCGATGGTATGCAGCAAGGTTTGGCTTGCTACACACAACCTGTCCGTATAGCTGGTTCCCCTTCGGGGCATGGTTCCGGTGAGTCGATTATACCGGCAGGGCAACCAGTCAATGCTGCTGTTTTGAATGGTACTTTCCAACCCTCCAGTTTGTGCCCTCAAATGATGCAGAATCCAGGTGACCTTGGAAATGGAGGTCGGTTAACGTTAGCAGAACGGTCCGATGAAGGAGGTGTAACTTTAAGTGGCGCTCATGGGTCCTTTAGACCGGCGGTACAACCAGGTGTAGGTTGTGGATTACTTAATGCTCCTTCTGGACGAAATGGTTCCTTCTCCTTGTCCGAATGGATGGGCAATACAGGTGCTTTCACTTTTTTATCTAGTACTGACGGTTTTGTAACTGAACCTAACAACAACAGTGTTCAAGCCGATAGTTTAACTGACAGGCTTAAAGTACTTGACTCAAAGTTGGTCAAACTAAAGAAACTACAACTTGAGTCGGCTTACTTTCAGCAATGTTTAAATGAACATTTAATTCCAAAAGGTCTAAGGAATAGTTTTTCACCTTCGGGTCTTTTGCATGACCTTGGTTTTTTCACAGACCTTAAGAATTTGTTTCAGGAACAGGGGGCACAACTTTTACAGCTTATTATTAAACATTACTCATTACATATTCGTAATTTAATTGAAGAAATCAATATTTTGGACTCAGCTATAAAAGCTGACACCGACTTCCTGCAGTTTAAATACGATTACAACCGCATTTTTGTTAGCGTAGACGCTCTTTTGGAGAAATTAAGGGCAAATAAAAATAAGAAGCTAATCAGAGACAGATTAGCCTATCAACAAAAGAAAGCTTACCCTAATCTGGAAATTAGGGTGTTGGACCACAGGCAACTCACTGCGAATGAGCCGATTACTCCTAGGGACTGTGGAGACGATGAGCTGGGGCCAGACCCCTTGAATGAACTGGAGGGCAGCTTTAACCCAGTGGTTAGGAAGAAAAATAAAGGTACGGTCAACCAAAATTCGAAGAATGGCCATGATAAAAAGGGTGGCCACCCCTACAATAAGGGAGGGGTTTTTTTAGGGACACGGAGCAACAAGGCAAATCTGGCGAAGAAGTCGAACAGGTACCACTAACTTCCACCTCTAGCTCTATTGAGAGTCCAGTAACTGATGGTCCCAGGATTATCACTAATCTTAAGGGTGACTTTAAGATCTATAACTTCTCCATGGTTGACATTGAGCCCGATCTAGTGGAACTGCTAGCACTTGGCTATACTTTTGTCCCATCTTCTACTGGCAACCTGGCTAAGGCTATTATTGACTTGAAAATTTTCACTCGTAAGCTGAATTTAAAGTTGTTTTTCAGCGACCATGTCACTAATGCACTACTTGGTCTTAAAATGCCTAGTTTATTTAATCCACCTTTGCATGGTAATTTACAACTGTTTGAGAGTATATGTGAGGTTGATATTAGGCATTTATTTTCATCAACACAGGGTAAGGTTGACTTTTCTAAGTTTAACATTACCAGGGAACAAGCAGCAGGACTTCGCCAATTGAGTGAACTACCTATCCGTGTTATTAAACCAGATAAAGGAGGGGGTCTTGTGATTTTGGATGAACTTGATTACAAGGAAAGAATGTCCCTTATTTTGAACAGCTCAGCTTATGGTGAGGCCTCTTTGAATGAGGTCACTGTCACTCATGGTCGTATTAGAGGGTATTACAGGGATTTATACTTGGGTGAAAAGATTAATATTGATTTATACAATTTTATTGACATCTTCCCAGCCAAAATCCCTGTTATGTTTGGCATCCCTAAGATCCATAATGATGCCTTAAATCCTCCCATGAGAGCCTTGGTCGATGGTCGTTCATCGATGACCCATCCGTGCTCAAGATTCATAGACAGCATTTTGTCTAAATATATTAGACAAATCCCAAGTATTTGTAAGGACTCATGGTCATTCCTTAGCAACATCAACAAAATTCCCTTTGATAGCCACAACAATTTCTTAACGATCGATGTAGTTGACCTGTATACCTCCATTCCACATATAGAAGCAGTGGAATGGATTGGGATGTTGTTGGCTGAATTGGGAGCACCAAAGTCGGAAATCGACTTGGTCACTGAGTTGCTGGAAATTGTCCTTACATCTAATTTCTTCATCTTTGACAAGGAGATTTACTTGCAAAAACAGGGTGTGGCCATGGGCTCACCCTGTGGTGCTAGTGTGGCGAATCTCTTTGTCGCTTTTTGGGAGGAAAATTTTGTTTTTTGTAATCTTGAGTTGACGAAGCATATCACCTTTTATACCAGATTCTTGGATGATATTTTTATCCTTTTTAAGGGTGATACAGGTAGTGCGGACACCTTTGTTAACATTATTAATCAAACTACCACTTTTTTGAAGTTTACTTCTAACTTTTCTACAAAGGAGATAGATTACCTTGATGTGAGGTTGGTCAAGGGGCTTGATGTACTAACATCTTCCATTTACAGAAAGCCGACCTATTGCAATTCACTTTTGCACTTTTCAAGTTCACATCCATATAGACAGAAAAGGGCTATTATGAAGGGCCAGCTGGTCCGAGCTGTAAGAATGTGCAGTACTTTATCTAGCTTCCTTACTGAATGCTCCCTTCTGAAGGATATGTTTTGTAAACGCGGGTATCCTACTCAATTGTTTGATGAGTTGTTTAATGAAGTTAGTTTGAAAAGGTCCGAAGGCTATTTTAAGCCCCTTTTAGACCAGTCTCCCCCTTTAAGGATTGAAATTCAGGATGTTTTATCTCCTACTGATAACAT